>NW_027415566.1:0-47567 GCF_964106895.1 Numenius arquata
CCCCGTACCCTCCCCACGGCGGGTATCCTTGTGACACCCCCTCCTCATCGTCGCCCATTCGGCCTCGCCGTCGCATTGCCGGACCATGCCCCCCCCCCCCCAACATAAAGCCCCCCCTCGCCCCCCACCCCCCGGACACAGACAAGGAGGGGGTCAGCCCCCCCCCCTCCAGCACCCCCAAACCCCCCCGTTACCCTCCCCACGGCGGGTATCCTTGTGACACCCCCTCCTCATCATCGCCCATTCGGCCCTCGCCGTCGCATTGCCGGACCCTGCCCCCCCCCCCCCCCCCCCCAAAATAAGCCCCCCCCTCGCCCCCCGGGGGGGTACCGTTGTGACACCCCTCCTCGTCGGAGCCGTCGGCGCAGTCAGCCTCCCCGTCGCACTGCCGGACCCCCAGCACGCACCCCCCGTCCCCGCACTGGAACTGGTCGGGGCGGCACGTGACGGTGACTGTTTTGGGGGGGGGGGGTGTTAAGATTGGGCCAGAGCAGCCGACACCCCCCACCCTGGACCCCCCCCCCCGGTCCCCCTCCCATCCCCTGAGCACCCCCTGTCGTCCCCCCCCTTGGAGGCCCCTGTGCCCCCCTCCCATCCCAGAGCATCCATCCCCCATCCCGCAGCCCCCCAACTCCCGTCCCCACCCCGACTCCCCCCTCGGCACCCACCGCAGCCCCTCTCAGCCCCCCCCCCATCCTTATCCCCCCCCATCCCGTGTCCCCCCCCCAGTCCCTGTCCCCTCCCACTCTGCCCCCCCCCCATCCTCTAACACATCCCCCCATTTCGGCCCCCCCGTTCCCCACTGCACCCCCCCATTCTGCTCTCCCCCGTCCCCTCCCCCACCCCTGTGCCCCCCGTTACCCCCCCGCACCCCTCCTGCCCGGGTCCCCCCCCCGTCTCCCCCGTTACCCCCCCCCACCCCTCTTGCCCCGGTCGCCCCCCGTCCCCCCCCCGTGCCCCCCCCGTTACCCCCCGCACACCCTCCTGCCCTCGTCCCCCCCCCCGTCTCCCCCGTTACCCCCCCCACCCCTCTTGCCCCGGTCGCCCCCCGTCCCCCCCCGTGCCCCCCCCCGTTACCCCCCCGCACCCCTCCTGCCCTCGTCCCCCCCCCGTCTCCCCCGTTACCCCCCCCCACCCCTCTTGCCCCGGTCGCCCCCCCGTCCCCCCCCCCGTGCCCCCCCCGTTACCCCCCCGCACCCCTCCTGCCCGGGTCCCCCCCCCCGTCTCCCCCGTTACCCCCCCGCACCCCTCTTGCCCCGGTCGCCCCCCGTCCCCCCCCCGTGCCCCCCCCCGTTACCCACCGCACCCCTCCTCGTCCGAGCCGTCGCGACAGTCGCGGCCGCCGTCGCAGCGCCAGCGCCGGGGGACACACTCTCCGGAGCCGCAGGGGAAGTGGAGGGGGGGGGCAGGGGGAGGGGGCGCGGGGGGGCCCGCAGCGCTCCGGCCACTCGTCCGAGCCGTCGGGGCAGTCGGGGTCGCCGTCGCAGCCCCAGAGGCGGGGGAGGCAGCGGCCGTCGCCCTGGCAGCGGAGCTGGTGGGGGCCGCAGCGCGGCGGGGGGGGGCAGCCCGCCTCGTCCGCCCCGTCGGGGCAGTCCCGCTCCCCGTCGCAGGCGAAGGAACGGGAGACGCAGAGGGAACCCCCCCCCGCAGGGCAGCTGGTCGGGGGGGCAGGAGCGGGGGGCTGCGGGGGGGGGGGGGGAGAAATAGGTGTCATCGGAGCTAAAGGGGGGGGGAGATTAAATAGCGATAAATCGAGATATAAATGAAATAGATGTAAATAGAGAGAGAAATGGGGGGAGAGAGGACAGGGACGGGGAGAGAAGGGAATAAATAGATATAAATAGAGGGGGATAGAGATATCAATAGATATCTATATATTAAATATAATGAAATGTAAATAGACACACAGATATACATTAAAAATATATATCTATAAAAATAAAGATATCAATGTAGAGGTAGAGCATAGAGACAGGGACGGAAAAGAATATATAGATATAAGTATAAATAGATAGAGACATAAGTAGATATATATATTAAATATAATGAAATATAAATAGAGATACAGATATATATATAAAATAAATATATATATATAAATATAGATAGCAATGTAGAGATAGAGCATAGAGACAGGGATGGAAAAGAATATACAGATATAAATATAAATATAGATATAAATAGAGATCTAGATATTAAATATAATGAAATATAAATAGAGATACAGATATAGATAAATATATACAGAAAAATATAGATATAAAAATATAGATATCAATGCAGAGATAGAGGATAGGGACAGGGATAAAAAAGAATATATAGATATAAATATAGAGCTATAGATATAAATATAGAGATAAATAGATATAGATATGGCTATAAATATAGATATAGGTAGATCTAGATATAAATATAGATATAAATTAGATATAGATATGAAAGAATATATAGAGATATGAAAGAATATATAGATATGAAAAAATATCTGGATATAAAAGAATATGTAGATATGAAAGAATATGTAGATATGAAAGAATATATAGATATGAAAGAATATATATAGATATAAAAGAATATATAGATGTGAAAAAATATCTGGATATAAAAGAATATGTAGATATGAAAGAATATGTAGATATGAAAGAATATATATAGATATAAAAGAATAGACATCGATCAATTTACATATACAAATATATATAAATGAGCAGACAAAAAAATACATAAAAATATATATAGACAATAATACCTATACAAGATTAAATAGATGTAAATATGAGATGGAGATACGTAAATATATATAAAGATATAGAGAAGGAGACGTATTTTTATACACACGCAGGTATGTAAATGTATAAATAAACGGATTGATAAAAACTACAAAGAGCTATAAGGAAATAGACAAATCTATCGATTTTTATAGACATAAATAGATACAAACAGGTACATTGCTATATTTTTATATGTATAAAAAATATTTTATATTTTTATAAATCTATAGAACCCCCCCGGTGGCGGGGGCCGGACGGGACCTTTCGGATCCCGGAGTCCAAGCGTTGACCCCCCCCCCCCCAGTGGCTGCCAGTTCCCTCGGTCCGAAACCCCCCCCCCCCGTCCCGGTGACACACGGGGACCCCTACCCCTCTCCCCCCGTGTCCCCCCCGTCACTCACGGCAGTCCCGCTCGTCGGAGCCGTTGTCGCAGTCGCGGTGCCCGTCGCAGCGCCAGGACACGGGGACACAGCGGCTGCGGCGCCCCCCGCAGCTGAACTCCCCCGGGGAGCAGGAGAGGGACCCTGTTGGGGGGGGACACACACACACATGGGGAACACGGCACCGCACGGACACGGCACGGGATGGACATGGACGTGGGATGGGATGGGGATGGCATAGGATGGCGTGGACACGGGATGGACATGGAATGGGATGGCACGGGATGGACATGGACACGGGAAGGACATGGGCATGGAATGGCATGGCATGGGATGGACATGGACACGGGATGGACATGGGCATGGAATGGGATGGCACGGGATGGACATGGACACGGGAAGGACATGGGCATGGGCATGGAATGGGATGGCATGGGATGGACATGGACATGGACATGGGATGGACATGGACACGGGAAGGACATGGGCATGGGCATGGAATGGGATGGCACGGGATGGACATGGACATGGGATGGACATGGACATGGGCATGAAATGGGATGGCACGGGATGGACATGGACACGGGAAGGACATGGGCATGGAATGGCATGGCATGGGATGGACATGGACACGGGATGGACATGGGCATGGAATGGGATGGCACAGGATGGACATGGACACAGGATGGACATGGGCATGGAATGGGATGGCACGGGATGGACATGGACACAGGATGGACATGGGCATGGAATGGGATGGCACGGGATGGACATGGACACGGGAAGGACATGGGCATGGGCATGGAATGGGATGGCATGGGATGGACATGGACATGGACATGGGATGGACATGGACACGGGAAGGACATGGGCATGGGCATGGAATGGGATGGCACGGGATGGACATGGACATGGGATGGACATGGACATGGAATGGCATGGGATGAACATGGACACGGGCATGGAATGGCATGGCATGGCATGGGATGGCACGGGATGGACGTGGACATGGAATGGCATGGACATGGCACGGGATGGGATTGGGATGGCATGGGATGGACATGGACACGGAATGACATGGACATTGCATGGACATGGCATGGACATGCAAGGCATGGGAGAGGATGGCACGGGACAGCATGGAATGACATGGACATGGCATGGGATGGCATGGATATGGCATGGGATGGCACGAACATGGTAAGGCATGGGAGAGGATAGTACAGGACAGCATGGAATGGCATGGACATGGCATGGAACGGCATGGACAAGCCAAGGCGTGGGACAGGATGGCACGGGATGGCATGGAATGGCATGGACATTGCATGGAATGGCATGGACATTGCATGGAACGGCACGGACACGGCACGGAATGGCACGGCACAGCATCGCCACCAACACGGCACGGCACAGCGTGTCCCGGCGCAGCCCAGGGTGTCGCGCCCCGTGTCCCATGGTGTGTGTGTGTCCGTGTCCGTGTCCGTGTCCCCCCACCCCGTGTGTGTGTGTGTGTGTGTGTCGTCCCCCCCCCCCCGTCACTCACGGCAGGTCTCGGGGGTCTCGTCGGAGCCGTCGCCGCACTCCTCCCTGCCGTCGCAGACCCAGGCGCTGGGGACGCAGGATCCGTCCCCGCAACGGAACTCGCTCCGGCCGCACTCCCCGGTGCCTGCCGCGGCAAGGGGGGGGGGAGGGGGTGTCACCGAATGGCCCCCCCCTCCACGCCGGAGCCCCCCACCCCCACCGTGGCAGCCATGGGTGGCATTTTCATGGCAACCCCCCACCCCCAAGTTTGGGGGCTGGTGGCAGCGACACCCCCCTCCAGAAGGAGCCCCCCCCCCCCCCCATTCTTGGCATCCGGGGGGGGGGTTGGGGTGCGTCACCGTCACCCTTGGACTTTGCCGGGGGGGGGGGGGGGGGTGTTGGTTGGGACAGGGACACGGCGGGGGGTTCCAAGCTCATTCCCGGGGGGGGGGGTCTGTCCTGTCCAGGGGGGTCAGTCCCGCGGGAGGGGGGGTGTCCAAGCCCGTCCCGGGGGGGGTCAGTCCCGGGGATCGGGCCCCTCCTGGGGGGGTCCCAGGCCCATTCCCGGGGGGATCAGTCCCGGGGGGGTTCCAGGTCAGTCCCGGGAGTCAGTCCCATCGGGGGGGTCCAAGCCCCTTCCCGGGGGTCCGTCCTGTCCGGGGGGGGTCAGTCCCGAGAATCTGTCCCGGGGGGGTCAGTCCTGGGGATCAGGCCCCTCCCTGGGGGGTCCCAGGCCCATTCCCGGGGGGGTCCAAGCCCGTTCCCGGGAGTCAGTCCCGGGGGGGTCCCAGGCCCGTTCCCGGGGCCCATCCCATCCCGGGGGGGGTCAGTCGCGGGGACCGGGCCCCTCCTTGCGGGGGGGTCCAAGCCCCTTCCCGGGGGTCCGTCCCATCGGGGGGGCTCAGTCCCGGGGGTCCTGTCCCGGGGGTCCCGTTCCGGCCCGGGGGGGGTCGAAACGGAGGGGGAGGGGGGGGGGTGTCCGGTCCCGGATCGGGCCCCCGGGAGGGCGGGGCGGTGCCGCGCCCTCCTCGCGCGCCACGCTCCCATTGGCCGGCGGGGCGTGTCCCCGTCCGGTGGCCAGTCTGCCCGGCAGCCAATAGGAAGCGCGTCCGCCGCGGGGCGGGGCGGGGCGCGAGCGGCGATTGGTCCCTGCCGGCGATGAGGGGGCGGGGCTTCCCCGCCTTCTCCCCGCCCACCGCCCCCACCCCTCCGCGCGGCGGCGGCGGGACCCCGGCCCGGGGGGGGGGGGGGGGAGCCCGGTTTTGGGGGGGGCTCAGGCCCCGGTTTGGGGGGAGGGAGAGCCCAGTTTAGGGGGGGTAGGTCCCAGTTGGGGGGGGGGGGGAAGAGCCCAGTTTGGGGGGGCAGGGTCCGGTTTCGGGGCAGGATCCGGTCCCGGTTTGGGGGGGGGGGGGCAGATCCCGGTTTGGGGGGGGGGGGGGGGGGAGGGAGTAGCCCCCGGTGCGGGGGCCAGGCCCCGGTTGGGAGGGGGATCTAGCCCCGTTTTGGGGGTGTATGTCCCGTGGGGGGAGCTGGCCACGTGGGGAGCCCACCCCCGGTGGGCCCGTTGTCCCCCCCCCCCCGCGGTGTCCCCCCCCCCCGGTGCCTCCCGGTCCCTCACACACCCCCCTCGGGGGCGGGGGGGGGGGGTCCCCGGTCTCCACGTGTGTGTGTGTGTGTGGGGGGGTGGTGTCCCAAACCCCGCCCGCCCCGGTGTCCCCCATTCCCCTCCTCGCTCCACCCCCCCCCCCCCTCCCCGGTCCCGGTGCCCCCCCCCCCCCCCTTACCGGCTCCCGGTGCCGCCATGGTCCCCAGCAGCAGCAGCAGCAGCAGCGCGGGCGGCGGCGACATCCCGGTGCCGCTGGAGGCTCCGCCCCGTCGGTCCCGGGCGGCTCCGGCCGCATTTGAAGGGGCCGCTCGGGGGAGGGAGGGGTTTAACGTGGGGTGATGGGGATCGGCCGCCGCATCACCGGGAGGGGCGGGCACCGCCGTGGCTACCGGCTCCGGCACCTCCGTAGCCACCTCCACCGGGACCGCCCTGGCTACCGGGAGGGGTGTCGGGGTGGCCACCGGGACTGCCATGGCCACCACCTCCAGCACCTCCGTGACCACCAGCTCCTCCATGGCCACCACCACCGGGACCACCCTGGCCATCACCTCCAGCACCTCCGTGACCACCAGCTCCTCCATGGCCACCACCACCGGGACCACCCTGGCCACCGGGAGGGGTGTCGGGGTGGCCACCAGGACTGCCATGGCCACTGGCATGGCCACTGCCACCAGCCCCACCATGGCCACCACCACCAGGGCCACCGTGGCCACCACCTCCAGCACCTCCGTGGCCACCGGCCCCCGCTTGGCCCCTCCGTGACCACCAGCTCCTCCATGGCCACCACCACCGGGACCACCCTGGCCACCGGGAGCGGTGTCGGGGTGGCCACCAGGACTGCCATGGCCACTGGCATGGCCACTGCCACCAGCCCCACCATGGCCACCACCACCAGGGCCACCGTGGCCACCACCTCCAGCACCTCCGTGGCCACCGGCCCCCGCTTGGCCCCTCCGTGACCACCAGCTCCTCCATGGCCACCACCACCGGGACCACCCTGGCCACCGGGAGGGGTGTCGGGGTGGCCACCAGGACTGCCATGGCCACTGGCATGGCCACCACCACCAGGGCCGCCGTGGCCACCACCTCCAGCACCTCCGTGGCCACCGGCCCCCGCTCGGCCCCTCCATGACCACCAGCTCCTCCATGGCCACTACCACCGGGACCACCGTGGCCACCGGGACCGGTGTCACATCACCAGAGGGGTTGGGGTGGCCACCCCCCCGCCTCCGCCCCCCCCAGGGCCACCCCCCCCACGGGGAGCAGAGACCCCACAGAGGCCACCGGGTCCCTGGGGGACCCAAAACCCCTCCCAGGGCCACCCCACAGCCCCCTGCATGGGGGGCAGAGCCCCCACAGGAGCCACCAGGTCCCTGGGGGGCCACTAGACCCCCATCTAGGGCCACCCCACAGGGAACAGAAGCCCCACAGAGGCCACCGGGTCCCTGGGGGACCCCCCAAAACCCCCCTCTAGGACCACCCCCTGGTAAGCAGAGACCCCCCAGAGGCCACCAGAACCCTGGGGGACCCTCAAAACCGCCCTCTAGGGCCACCCCACAGACCCCCATGGCAAGCAGAGACCCCACAGAAGCCACTGGGTCCCTGAGGGGCCACCAGGTCCCTGGGGGACCCCCAGACTCTCCTCTAGGGCCACCCCATGGCGAGCAGAGACCACACAGAGGCCACCGGGTCCCTGGGGGACCCCAAAACCCCCCCAGGGCCACCCCACAGCCCCCTCCACGGGGAGCAGAGACCCCACAGGAGCCACCAGGTCCCTCTCTAGGGCCACCCCATGGGGAGCAGAGACCCCAGAGAGGCCTCTGAGTCCCTAGGGGACCCAAAACCCCTCCCAGGGCCACCCCACAACCTCCTCCATGGGGAGCAGAGACCCCTCAGGAGCCACTGGGTCCCTGGGGACCCCCAAAACCCCCCTCTAGGGCCACCCCCTGGCAAGCAGAGACCCCACAGAGGCCACTGGGTCCCTGGGGGACCCCAAAACCCCCCCTCTAGGACCACCCTATGGCGAGCAGAGACCCCACAGAGGCCACCGGGTCCCTGGGGGACCCCAAAACCCCCCTCTAGGACCACCCCATAGCGAGCAGAGACCCCACAGAGGCCACCAGGTCCCTGGGGGACCCCAAAACCCACCTCTAGGACCACCCCATAGCGAGCAGAGACCCCACAGAGGCCACCAGGTCCCTGGGGGACCCCAAAACCCCCCTCTTAGGCCACTCTAGAGGGAGCAGAGACCCCAAAGAGGCCACCGGCTCCCTGGTGGACCCCAAAACCCCCTTCTATGGCCACCCCATGGCGAGGACAGACCCCACAGAGGCCACCAGAACCTTGGGGGACCCCAACTCCCCCCCCCCCCAACCCTCTCACCCCGGGGAGAAGAGACCCCAGAGAGGCCCCGGGGTCCCGTCGGTTTTAATTTATTACTGCTCGAAATCCAGTGACATCGACTGCCGCCGCGCTCCCGGCCGGCCCGGCACCAGGCGGCACGATCCGGCGCGATCCCGGCACGATCCCGGCGCGGCACATGCACCCGCGGGAGGAAGAGCCGGTACCGCGGCGGCGAGGGCCGGAGCGGGGGCCGGGGGGGCCCCGGCAGGATAAATACAGAAGAGTTTCACGGAGTTTTTACTGGCGTCGGGACTACGGCGTCTCTACCCGTTAGAGCTAAAAAGGGGGGGGGACGGGGACAGGGAAGGGGGGGGGGGAGCGGCGCCGGGAGCTGGAGCCGCGGAATGTGGGTTCAGTCTTCTTCGGTGCCGCTGCCGGAACGATCCTGGGGGGAGGAGAGGAGAGGTCAGGGCTGAGGAGGGGTTGGGGGGCAGGAGGAAGGGGGCTTGGGGGCAGAATGAAGGGTTTGGGGGGGGGGGGGGGCAGGAGGAGGGAGGGAGAGGGTTTGGGGGGCAGGAGAAATGAGTTGGGGGGCAGAATGAGGGGTTTGGAGGGGCAGGAGGAGGGAGAGAGAGGAGTTGGGGGGGCAGAAGGAGGGGTTTGGGGTGGCAGGGAGGAGGGAGGGAGAGGATTTGGGGGGCAGGAGAAAGGAGTTGGGGAGCAGAATGAGGGGTTTGGGAAGAGGTTTAAGTGGTTTTGGGGCAGGAGGAGGAAAAAGGGAAGGAGTTGGGGGGCAAAATGAGGGGCTGAAGGGCAGGAGGAAGAAAGTAAGAGGTTGGGGGGCAGGAGGAAGGCGTTGGGGGGCAGGAAGAAGGGGTTCAAGGGGTAGAAGGAAGGAGAGAAGGGATGTAAGTGGGTTGGAGGCAGGAGGAGGAAAGGAAGAGGTTGGGGGGCAGGCGGAAGGAGTTGGGGGGCAGGCTGAGGAGTTGGGGGGCAGGAGGAAGGAGTTGGGGGGCAGGCTGAGGGGTTCAAGTCATAGAAGGAAGGAGGGAAGAGGTTTAAATAGGTTGGAGGCAGGAAGAGGAAAGGAAGAGATTGGGGACAGGCGGAAGGAGTTGGGGGGCAGGCTGAGGAGTTGGGGGGCAGGAGGAAGGAGTTGGGGGGCAGAATGAGGGGTTCAAGGGGTAGAAGGAAGGAGGGAAGAGGTTTAAGTGGGCTGGAGGCAGGAGGAGGGAAGGAAGAAGTTGGGGGGCAGGATGAAGGGATTTGTGGGGGCATGCCGAGGGGTTGGGGGGCAGGCCGAGGGGTTGGGGGGCAGGCCGAGGGGTTGGGGGGCAGGCCGTTACCTCCTCCTGCTCCTCCTCGCTGTCGTCGTCGCTGACCACGGGTTTGGCGCGGGAGCCGCGGCTGGTCCTGCGCCGCCCCTTCAGCCGGTCCTGGGCCTTCTCCTTCCTCCCCAACTTGATCTTCACCTTCACCGAGCGCGCTGGGGGGGGTACATGGGGTGGGAGGGGGGTGGGGGTGTCACAGGGGCTCCCCACGGCTCCTCAACACCCCCACCCCCCTCCCCCCCCGAGGAAGATGGGGTGCGGTGATGTCCCCACAGTCCCTGGGGCAGCGGCGCAGGCGGCGTGTGCTTCCCCCAGCCACGCTGCCGGCCCTGCCCCACGGGAAGGGGGGGAGATCCAGGTCTGCAGCCCCCCCTAGAAAACCAGGCCAATCCCCCTCCCCCCCGCCACCTCCATTATCCCCACGGAGCACTCACACTCGGATTCGGATCCTTCCTCCTCTCCTTCCTCCTCCTCCTCGCTGTCCTCGCCCTCGCTCTCCTCCTCCTTCTCGATTTTCTGCCGGACGCTGGTGAAGACGGACTGGAGGACGATGGAATCCTCGTAGATCTGGGGTTGGGGGGCGGAAAATAGGGGTGAGGGGGGGGGGAAATAGGGATGGGGGTGGGGAAATAGGGGCGAGGGGGGGGGTTACGGCTCGGGCATGGCCGGGACTCACCAGGGAGCCCTCCAGGTTGAAGGTCTGGGCGTTCTGGCAGAGCAGCATCACGTCCTTCTCCAGGTCATTCAGGCTCCGGTATTTGTGGTTCCGGATCCGCTCCTGCAGGGAAGGGAAGGGAAGGGAAGGGAAGGGAAGGGAAGGGAAGGGAAGGGAAGGGAAGGGAAGGGAAGGGAAGGGAAGGGAAGGGAAGGGAAGGGAAGGGAAGGGAAGGGAAGGGAAGGGAAGGGAAGGGAAGGGAAGGGAAGGGAAGGGAAGGGAAGTGTGTGTGTGGTGGTTTCCCTCAGGGCCACGGCCGCACTCGTTAGCACCAGCCCTAACGAGGAAGGGGGGGTCGGTCGGGGGCGGGGGGGTGGGTATTATTTTACCTTGATTTTCTTGAAGTCGACGGGTTTGCGGATGAGCTCGTAGTACTCGGGGAGCTCCTTGCGGGAGGGCAGCTGGATGAAGACCTCGCTCAGCTGCCGTCCACTGCTGCTGCAGGGAGAGACCGGGGGTCACTGCCGGCGCCCGGCATCCCGGGGACCCCCCGCCTCAGCACCCCCAGGATCCATCCCATCCCCCCCCCCCCCCAGCACTGCCGGGATCCCCCC
The DNA here is from genome assembly GCF_964106895.1 of Numenius arquata. Classification (NCBI taxonomy): domain Eukaryota; kingdom Metazoa; phylum Chordata; class Aves; order Charadriiformes; family Scolopacidae; genus Numenius; species Numenius arquata. The sequence continues at coordinate 11,222 of NW_027415566.1, forward strand.
CTTGGTACCCCTGAGATCCCCAGCCCTTGGCATCACGGGGATCCCCCTTTCCTCCTCGGCATCACAGGGATCCCCAGCCCTTGGAACCGCCGGGATCCCCCCGCTACTTGGCATCACCAGGATACCCAGCCCTCGGCATCGCCGGGATCCCCCTCCTTGGCACGGCCTGGATTCCCAGCCCTTGGCATCATTGGGATCCCCCTTTCCTCCTTGGCATCACCAGGATCCCCAGTCCTCGGCTCTGCCGGGATCCCCCTGCCTTGGCACCGTCGGGATTCCCAGCCCTTGGCACCGCCAGGGTCCCCCTTTCCATCTTGGCACCGCCAGGATCCTCAGCCCTTGGCTCTGCCGGGATTCCCAGCCCTCGGATCATTGGCATCCCCAGCCCTTGGCACCGCCAGGATCCCCCTTTCCTCCTCAGCACCGCCGGGATCCCCCCCCTCTCTTCGGGATCCCCCCCCCTCTCCTCGGCACCGCTGGGATCTTCCCCTTGCCATCACTGGGATCCCACCCCTCCTCGGCACCGGGAAGGAGCCCGGAGACCCTTCGAGAGGGGTCTGGGGGGGGTTTCCCACCCGCTCCTCCATGGAAAGCACCGAGGTGGGTGCCTGGATGGCAAAGGGCAGCACCGGGAACGCCGGCAGCACCGGGAACGGCAAAGGGCAGCACCGGACTCAACACCCCCGAGCAGACGAGCCCCCAGCGCCGGGATGGTTGCCCCGAAGGGGACGGGGCGAGTTTTGCAGCCACCGGGCACGAGCCCGGCCTCAGCTCGCCCCAGAACCGCCCGCGGCGGCCAAATTAATTAATCCCTCCTGCCTGGCCCCCCCGAGGGAGCCGCCGGGGCCTTTCACCCCCCCGGTGCTTTGCAGATCCCCTCGGTGGCCACCCAAGAGCCACGGGGACAAAACTGGGGACGAAACCAGCCCCACAGATGGGGTTCGGGGGGACGAAACCCGCCCCATGGATGGGGTTCAGGGGGATGAAACCGGCTCCAGGGATGGGGTTCAGGGGAACAAAAACAGCCCCAGGGCTGGGGTTTGGGGGCACAAAACCGGCCCTGGGGTTCAGGGGACGAAAACAGCTCCAGGGATGGGGTTCGGGGGGACAAAACTGGCTCCAGGGCTGAGGTCTGGGGGGACAAAACTGGCTCCGGGGCTGGGGTTTGGGGGCACAAAACCGGCCCTGGGGTTCAGGGGACGAAACCAGCTCCAGGGATGGGGTTCAGGGGGATGAAACCAGCCCCAGGGCCAAGGTTTGGGGGAACAAAATTGGCCCCGTGGATGGGGTTTGGGGGCACAAAACCAGCCCCGTGGATGGGGTTCAGGGGGACGAAACTGGCTCCAGGGTTCAGGGGATGAAACCGGTCCCGTCGATGGGGTTCAGGGGGAAAAAAAACAGCTCCAGGGCTCAGGGGGGACGAAACCAGCCCCCATGGATGGGATTCAGGGGGATGAAATCGGCTCCAGGGATGGGGTTCAGAGGGACAAAAATGGGGCCAGTGTTCAGGGGACCAAACTGGCTCTGTGGATGGGGTTCAAGGGGACAAAACCAGCCCCAGGGCCGAGGTTTGGGGGGACAAAGCCAGCCCCAGGGTTCAGGGGACGAAATCAGCCCCGTGGATGGGGTTCATGGGGACAAAACCGGCTCCAGGGCCAAGGTTTGGGGGGACGAAACCGGCTCTGGGGCTGTGGTTTGGGGGGGTGAAACCATCCCCACGGCTGGGGTTTGGGGGGACAAAGCCAGCCCCAGGGTTCAGGGGATGAAACCGGCCCTGGGGATGGGGTTCGGGGGGATGAAACCGGCTCTGAGGCTGCTGTTTGGGGGGACAAAAACCGCCCCAGGGATGGGGTTTGGGGGGACAAAACCAGGGCCGAGATTTGGGGGGGACAAAAACAGCCCCGCAGATGGGGTTCAGGGGATGAAACCAGCCCCAGGGATGGGGTTCAGGCTCTCGGTAGGAACCGGTGCCCAGTGCCCGGCGCCCGCCCCCCCCTTCTCTTACCTGTCCTTGTACTTGATGACGGCGTCCACGATCTTCTTCATTTTTTTGGTGAGGTTGGGGGGGTTGGGGGAGAGTTTCTCGGCCGGGGGCCTGCCGCGTTTCTTCTGTTTCTTGCTCTCCTCGTCCTTGTCGCGGCTGCGGGTGCTGGTGGTGGGGGGTGGCGGCGGCGCCCCCCACCTCCGTGTCCCGCTTGCGTTTGCGGGAGGATTTTTTCTGGCGCACCTCCTCCTCGATCTCCTCCAGCGTCCCCTCCTCGATGGCCTGCCGGGGTGGGGGGGGGGAGCAACGCAGCGGCCGCTAGCACGGGGGGCTCCTGGCCACGGTGGGGGGGGGGGGAGGATTTGGGGCTCTGTGTGTTGGGGGACACCATCTAGGACATGTTGAACGCCCCCCCCCCCCCCCCTCCACCCCTCCCGGCTGGACACGGGGCCGAGGGGAGCACCCAGCAGCCTTCCCTGTACCGGGACCCCATGGAAATGCCGTAATTCCAAACCCCCACGGGACGGGGATGCGATTTGGGGTTCAGTTCCCGGGAGTGGAGGGCCCTGGGGACGGCTTTGGGGTGACCATGAAGGTCCCTCGTTGATGGGATAATTAAGGGACGGGGAGAAACGAGGCATCGGGTGTAAGACCCACAGCCTCGTTAGTCTGGGGAGCAAAATACGCCGGCCCCAATAAAATTATCATCCTATTTCCCTCCCCCTGCTGCTCAGAGCCCTTCCGACCTCGTTAAGAGCAGCCCTCGTTACAGCACAGGTTCGTGCTGGGACACCTCGGGGCCCAGGGAAAGCTCGTGGCCGGGCCAGGCTCAACAGGAGCCGGCAACGTGCGCTGGTAGCCCGGAAAGCCCCCGGCAACCTGGGCTGCATCCCCAGCAGCATGGCCAGGAGGGCGAGGGGATTCTGCCCCTCTGCCCCGCTCCGGGGAGATGTCCCCTGTCTCTGGGGCCATCAGAAGGACACGGAGGTGTCGGAGCGGGGCCGGAGGAGGCCCTGGAGATGCTGGGAGGGCTGGAGCCCCTCTGCTGGGAGGACAGGCTGAGAGAGTTGGGGGGGTTCAGCCTGGAGAAGAGAAGGCTCCGGGGAGACCTCAGAGCCCCTTCCAGTCCCTCAAGGGGCTCCAGGAAAGCTGGGGAGGGAGCAGGGATGAGGGAGGGGAGCCATGGGACGAGGGGGAGCGGTTTTAAGCTGAAAAAGGGGAGATTTTGAGAAGAAATTGTTCCCTCTGAGGGTGGTGAGAGCCTGGCCCAGGTTGCCCAGAGAAGCTGTGGCTGCCCCATCCCTGGAGGGGTTCAAAGCCAAGGTTGGACGTGGGGTGGGGATGTCCCTGCCCAGGGCAGGGGGTGACACTGGAGGCTCGTTAAGGTCCCCCCAACCCTAACGATTCCAGAATTGTCTGGTTTAAGCGGAGGCACGGCCCCCGGGCGGTTGCAGTGGGGCAGAGGTGTGTGGGAGGGGGTGTCTGCGGGCACGGGAAGGTGGGGGGGATGTCACGAGAAGGCCATTGGAGAACGATGCGGTACCATGTATACCTTGAGCCACTGCTTCTCGGTCAGCGAGTCGCTGTAATCCACCTCCTTGCGGTGCCGGGAGCCTCGCCCGAACATCTTCTCCTCTTCCTCCTCGCAGGTCAGCCTCTCCACCTCCGCGTCGTCCTTGATGATCCAGGAGGGCAGCTCGTCCTCCTCCATCAGCCGGGGCTTGCGCTTGGGGTTCCGCGCCTCCTCCCGCCGCCGGTCCAGGTCCATGCGCTGGGGGAAGAGGAAAGGGGTGTGTGTGTGTGGGGGGGGGCGTGTGTGTGTGTGTTTGGCTGTGGGGCTGATGGCAAAGCCACGCCGGGGGGTGGCCACCACGTCCCCAAAGCCTTGGGGGCGGTCATCAGAGGGATACGGGGGGGCTCCGGGGAATGCGAGGTGGCACCAGGCTGTGGTGGCAGCGGAGATGGGGGATGCTGCCCCCCAACTGCCCGGAGAGGGGCTGGGGGGGGGGGGGGAGGGGGTTGGTAGCCACTGGCTACTCACAGCTTGGTAGAGGCTGCGGAAAATGAACCCCAATGGCCACAAACCCGGGGGAGAAACATGGCAGCGGCGGGAGGTCGGGTCTCGTTAAACCGACTGCTCGTCTGGGGCTGGGAGCTCCCCTCTCCCCATCCTCATCCTCTTCCTCCTCCTCCGGGGCGCTCTCTTCTCCCCATCCTCATCCTCTTCCTCCTCCAGGGAGCTCCCCTCTCCCCATCCTCCTCCTCCAGGGAGCTCCCTGCTCCCCATCCTCATCATCCTCCTCCTCTTCCAGGGAGTCCCCCTCTCCCCCCATCCTCTTCCTCCTCCTCCAGGAAGTCGTCCCCGTCCCCCCCCTCCTCCTCCTCCAGGGAGCTTCCATCTCCCCCTCCTCCTCCTCCTTTGGGAAGCTCCCCTCTCCCCCTCATCCAGGAAGCTCCCCTCTGCCCATCCTCCTCCTCCAGGAGCCCCCCTCTCATCCTCCTCCTCCTCTGGGGAGCTCCCCTCTCATCCTCATCCCTTTCCTCCTCCGGGGTGCTCCCCTCTCTCCCCCTCCTCCTCCAGGGAGCTCCCCTCTCCCCACCATCCTCCTCCTCAGTGAGCTCCCCTCTCCCTACCAGCCTCTTCCTCCTCTTCTTCCTCCTTCAGGGAGCTCCCCTCCATCCTCCTCCTCCTCTTCCTCCTCCAGGGAGCTCCCCTCTTCCCACCAGCCGCCTCCTCCTTGGGGAGCTCCCCTCTCCCCTCCATCCTCCTCCTCCTCTTCCTCCTCAGGGAGCTCCCCTCTCCCCAACTAGCCTCCTCCTCCTCCTTGGGGAGCTTCCTTCTCCCCACTAGTCTCCTCCTCAGGGAGCTCCCCTCTCTCCTCCATCCTCTTCCTCCTCCAGGGAGTTTCCCTCTCCCCAACTAGCCTCCTCCTCCTCCTTGGGGAGCTCCCCTCTCTCCTCCATCCTCCGGGAGCTCCCCTCTCCCCCCGAGCCCCTTGGGGCCCGTCCCGTGGGGCGCAGGAGTCCCCCGTGCCCCGGCAGAGCTGACGGGGCTGTGATTTTGGGGAGGCGAGAGCCCCCCCGGCCTCGCACAAACCCCCTTCTCCCCATCACGGCTTCCACCAAACCAGCGCCGGCCCCGAGAGCCGGAATCCTGGCAGGAGGCTGAGAGTTAACGCCGTCTCCTCCACCAGGAGCCTTTCCTACGTCTTACACACGGCTCCTCGTCCCGTCTCCGGAGCAATTTTGGGCGGGAAAGCGGCTTTTTGCTCAGTGTGTGTGTGTGTGGGGGGGGGGGGGGGGTGTCCCAGCCCCTGGAATCTCATCCCTTACCGGAGCCGGGAGCGTCCTGACTGGGAGCCCCGGCTCTCACTGTTGGGTTTTACCTGTTGAATGAGTCAGGGCTTCGTTAAAGCGTTCTCAGCCGGTTTCTGTTAGAGAGACCCTTTGAGCGGCTACTCGGGAGAACAGTGGGCACCACTCCTCCTCCTCCTCCTCCTCCTCCTCCTCCTCCTCCTCCTCCTCCTCCGCCATGCTCACCATGAAAAGGTCGAACTCCTCCTCGTGCCGCGCGATCATCTGGTTGACCGTTTCGTCGTCGGGGACCTCGTCTTCCTCCTGCCAGGTGGCCAAAAACAACAAAAAAAAAAAAAAAAAAAAAAAATCCCCGATTCAGTGGGGGGAGAAGGGGGAGGAAAGGGGGGGCAGCAGCTCGTCCCGCTCGGAGCACAGCACCGAACACCGATAAACCATCCGACGCTTGTTCGGTTGCCCGGGAAAAGATGTTTTTTGGGGTTTTTTTTTTGTTTTTTTTGGCTTTTTTAGCTGTTTTTTTGGCTTTTTTAGCTTTTCTAGCGGGTTTTTTTTGGCTTTTTTGGTGGTTTTTGGCTATTTTTTTGGTTTTTTCTTTTTTTTTTTTGTTTTTTTTTTTTTTTATTAGGTGGCCTGGAGCGCGGTTTCTAGCGGGCGGGTTATCGTCCACGGTGCAAAGGTTCACCGTCCAGAGCCTGGCACGTGCGCTGGCGGTCTCAGCGGCGAGGCCGAGGATTGAATGGGCGTGGAGACTGAACAACCCCCTCTCACCTTTAGAGGTGGTTCCTCCAACTCAGCGGTCAGGCACAGGGTGGAGGCAGTGTGGGGGAAGCTTGCACTGCCACTGCCGCTGCCCGCGCTGTATCTGTTCTGTGGATAAATAGAGGACTTCAGTCTCCAGGGCTGTCAATCCGGCACCTTTCACCGACGCGAAAAAAAAAACTCACTTTCAACTAAAAACAAGTGGTCATGCTGCTTTTTTTTTTTTTAAAAAAAAAAAGTTTGTTTGTTTGTTTTTTTTTTTCCTCTTTTTCTTTTTTTTTTTTTTCCCTTTCTTCTTTTTTCTCCTTTCCTCTCTACCTCCTAGCCCCGAGGACGCGTGGAGCCAAAAGCCACACGCTCGCCATCCGCGCCCTGCAGAAGGGAGGAAAGCTGCCCTGCGCTGCTCCCCCTTACCTCGTCCTGCTCCTCGTGTTCCAGGATGGCCTGGAGGAAGGCTCTCCGCTCGTGGCTGGAGGATTTCTGATCGAACATGCCGGCCTGGATGACCTTCTGGTCCACGTTCAGCTTGTACTTGGCGGCGGCCAGGATCTTCTCCTCCACGCTGTTGACGGTGCAGAGGCGGAGAACCCGCACCTCGTTCTGCTGCCCGATGCGGTGGGCTCGGTCTTGAGCCTGCAGGTCCTGCCGGGGAAGGGCGCAAGGGTTTGCCCGGGGAATAAAACCACGCTTTTCTCCTCAAAAACAGCCTGGGATTTAAGGAGGGGGGGACAGACAGGAGGCTGCGACCCCAACGCTCTCTCAGCCATCCCGGAGGAGCAGGGCTCGCTCGCGGGGAATTCGGGCAACGGAAACCATCGGCCGCTCGCTCCGAGAGCGTGGGGGAAATAAAAATGAGGAGAGCAGCCGGAATTTGAGGAGGTTTCTCCGCCTCTGGGGAGGGGGGGGGAAGCGGTGCCGGGGGGGGTCTCCGGGAGCAGGGCACGGCAGAGTTTCTGGCGCTGGGAGGAGGGAAGGGCTCTCCCCGCCTCGGCTGCCGGCGGAGAAGCTTTTAAAGTTTTTTCTGGGCTTTTAAAAATCTCTTAAAGGATGAGTTTTTCCTCCAGCCCGACTCCCCGAGCCGGGGGCGGGGGGCAAACACCCGGGGTCTCATACAAGCCTCTGCTGGTGGCTCCGGTCCCGGGGATGCGGCTACGAGACCGCGGTGGGCGGACGGACGGACGGACAGACGGACGGACAGGGCAGCATTTGGGCCGGGGGTCTTCACGGGGTCCATGGCCAGGGGGGTGCTCTTCGGGGCACGGGAGAGACGGCGCCGGGGCAGCCGCCCCCTCCAGCCGTTCCGCTCCCTGCTTCGGGTTGGTTTGGGCTCTTTTTTTTCGGTTTGCTTTGTGCTTTTTCGGTTTGCTTTGTGCTTTTTTATTCGGTTTCGGTTTTGTTGGGTTTGTTCTTTTTTGTTGTTTTTGGTCGGTTGGTGCTTTTATTTTTTTTTCTTGATTTTTTTCTCTCTCTTTTTTTTTTTTTTGGTTAGTTGGTGGTTTTATGGTTTTGGTTTTTTTTTTTTTTTTTTTGTCTTTTTGTTTTGTTTTTTTTTTGTTTGTTTGTTTGTTTTGTTTTGTTTTTTTTTACCTGGTGGGGGTTCCAGTCACTGTCAAAGATGATGACGGTGTCGGCCGACTGGAGGTTCAGCCCCAGCCCCCCCGCCCGAGTGCTCAGCAAAAAAATGAAGTACTCGGAGCCCGGCTCGTTGAAAGTCTTTAACAACATGCCCCGGTCTTCGGCTTTAGTGGTCCCTAAAAACAGAGAGAAAGGGTTAACTCCTGCCCCGCAGGTTAGGGGGGGGTCGGTGGGGCGGGAGGATGGGGGGCTCCGGGTTGCCCACCCTCTGGGGGGGACAAAGGAGCTCAGAGAGGGCATTTTGGGTGCAAAAATCACGGCTCTGGCGGGGAAAGGAGAGCCCCGGGGGGTGCGGGCACGCATCCTGTGAAAGGATGCCCTGGTGGGGGGGGGTGCAGCTGCTTTTGAGAGAAAAACATGAGAAAAAGGGCAAAAAAGGGAAAGGAAGGGCTACAGCGGGCAGGTGCCCCAAGGGGATGAGACGTCCCCGAGCTCGGGACGCCCGGACGGGAAACGCGGCTGGTTTTAGGGTGGCGTCAGGTTGGTTTGAGGCCGGGGGGGCTCAAATGGGGGGCAGTGGCAGCAGGAGACCAGGCTCAGCTGTACCCGAGGGTCTCCCTCAGCCCGGACACCCCAAAACCATCCTCTTTCTGCAGAAACGTGGCTCCGTAGCCCACACGGGGCTGGGCACAAGCCCTTATGGGGCTCCGTAGCCCACAGGGGGCTCTGTAGCCCACACGGGGCTGGGCACAAGCCCACAGGGGGCTCTGTAGCCCACACGGGGCTCTATAGCCCACACAGGGCTGGGCACAAGCCCACAGGGGGCTCCGTAGCCCACACGGGGCTGGGCACAAGCCCACACAGGGCTCCGTAGCCCACACGGGGCTGGGCACAAGCCCACACAGGGCTCCGTAGCCCACACGGGGCTGGGCACAAGCCCACACAGGGCTCCATAGCCCACACGGGGCTCTATAGCCCACACAGGGCTGGGCACAAGCCCACAGGGGGCTCTGTAGCCCACACGGGGCTCTACAGCCCACACAGGGCTGGGCACAAGCCCACAGGGGGCTCTGTAGCCCACACGGGGCTGGGCACAAGCCCACACAGGGCTCCGTAGCCCACACGGGGCTCTGTAGCACAGAGGGCGATCAGCAGAAGCCCACATGAGGCTCTGTAGCCCACACGGGGCTGGGCACAAGCCCACACGAGGCTCTGTAGCCCACACGGGGCTGGGCACAAGCTGATCCCAAGGGAGAAACCTGGGATGAAATAGCGGCTCCGGTCTCGTTCCGCCTCTCTCCCCCCCGGGACCGGAACGCTTCCGGCAGGAGGTGGGTTCCTGAAGGAGCTGGAGCCGCTCTTTGCCGGCAGAGACGGTTGGGGGACATTATTTCTATATATTTTATGAACCTTAGAGGCCACCTGGCCCTTCGGGGCACCCCTCCGGGCTCCAGAATTCAGCACGAAATCTCATTTTACTGCTTTTCAGGGCTCCAGTAAAATTAAGCAGATTTAAGGCGACGGCAGCAGGACGACGGGGACGTATAAAGCCCGAGGCTGCTCTTTATATCTTTTATCTGCCCCCCGCCCCACACCCCGTGGGGTTTTTATGGCTCCGACCCACGTCCCGAGAGCAGGGGGACAGCTTTAGGATGCCCCGTTCACTCCGATGGCATTTCCCTAGGGATGGGGATCTTACCTGGGGGGCTCAGCCCCACGGCGGGGTCTCTCCTCCCCAACCCCGAATGCGTGAAGGGGGGGTGGGCGCCGTCCCCCCTCTCCCCCGTCCCCGGAGGCACTCACCGTCCAGCCTGAGGTATTTGAACCCGCGATAGGCGAAGTAGTCTTCCATGATGGTCATGAGGGAGGTCATCTGGCAGAAGAGCAGCACCTTGTGGTTGGTGGCTCGAAGTTTGGGGAGAATTCGGTCCAGGAGCTCAAATTTGCCCGAGGCACGGTACAAATCCAGTCTGGGAAAGGGGGGAAGAGGGGGAAAGAGGAAAATCATAGAATCATAGGATCATCTAGGTTGGAAGGGACCTTCAAGGTCATCTAGTCCAACCATCAACCTAACTCTGACAAAAAAACCCGTCACAAAACCATGTCCCCCAGCACCACATCAAGCCTCCAGGGACGGTGCCTCCACCACTTCCCTGAGCAGCCCATTCCAAGGTTTGATAACCCTTTCCGTGTCAAAATTCTTCCCAATGTCCAACCTGAACCTCCCCTGGTGCAACTTGAGGCCATTTTCTCTCGTCCTGTCGCCTGTTCCTTGGGAGAAGAGACCGACACCCCCCCCCCCCCGGCTACACCCTCCTTTCAGGGAGTTGGAGAGAGCGAGGAGGTCTCCCCTCAGCCTCCTTTTCTCCAGGCTGAACACCCCCAGCTCCCTCAGCCGCTCCTCACAAGTTCTCCAGACCCTTCTCCTCGGGCTCCAGCCCCCTCACCAGCTCCGTTGCCCTTCTCTGGACCCGCTCCAGCCCCTCAATGTCTTTTTTTTTTGTGGTGAGGGGCCCAAAACTGGACACAGCCCTCGAGGTGGGGTCTCACCAGTGCCCAGCACAGGGGGATCATCACCTCCTGAGTCTTGCTTGCCATGTTGTTCCTGATACAGGCCAGGATACTGGTGGCCTTCTTGGCCACCTGGGCACACTGCTGGCTCATTTTCAGCCCACAGTCGACCAACACCCCCAGGTCCTTTTCCACCAGGCAGCTCCAGCCACTCTGCCCCCAGCCTGGAGCCTCCATGGGATTGGTGTGACCCAAGGGCAGGACCCGGCACTTGGCCGTGTTGAACCTCATCCCGTTGGTCTCAGCCCATCCATCCAGCCCGTCCAGATCCCTCTGCAAAGCCTTCCTACCCTCCAGCAGGTCGACACTCCCACCCAACTTGGTGTCGTCTGCGAACTGCCTGAGGGTGCACTCCATCCCCTCCTCCAGATCATTGATGAAGACGTTAAAGAGAACCGGCCCCAACACCGAGCCCTGGGGGACACCACTGGCGACCGGCCACCAACTGGATTTAACTCCATTCACCACCACCCTCTTGGCCCAGCCTCCAGCCAGTTTTTAACCCAGCGGAGAGTCCTCCCATCCAAGCCATGGGCAGCCAGTTTCTCCAGGAGGATACTGTGGGAGACTGTATCAAAGGCCTTGCTAAAGCCCAAGTAAACAACATCCACAGCCTTTCCCTCACCCACCAGGTGGGTCACTTTGTCATAGAAGGAGATCAGGGATCTCCTGGGATGAGGTTCAACAAGGCCAAGTGCCGGGTCCTGCATTTGGGTCACACCAACCCCATGGACGCTACAGGCTCAGGGAAGAGTGGCTGGAAAGCTGCCCGGCAGAAAAGGACCTGGGGGTGTCGGTGGACAGCCGGCTGAACATGAGCCAGCAGTGTGCCCAGGTGGCCAAGGGCATCCTGGCCTGTATCAGGAACAGCATGGCCAGCAGGAGCAGGGTGGACTGGGCCACTCTGGACTGGGCACTGGCGAGGTCTCACCTCGAGTGCTGTGTTCAGTTCTGGGTCCCTCACTACAGGAAGGACATTGAGCTGCTGGAGCGTGTCCAGAGGAGAGCCACCAAGCTGGTGAGGGGTCTGGAGAACAAGTCATAGGAGGAGAGGCTGAGGGAACTGGGCATGTTTAGTTTGGAGAAGAGGAGGCTGAGGGGAGACCTCATTGCCCTCTACAGCTCCCTGAAAGGAGGGTGTAGAGAGGTGGGTGTTGGACTCTTCTCCCAAGGGAATAATGACAGGAGCAGAGGTCTGAACAGGTCTGAAGTTGGGGCAGGGGAGGATTGGATTAGATATCGGGAAGAATGACTTTATTGAGAGGGTGGTCGGGCACCGGAACAGCCTGCCCAGGGAGGTGGTGGAGTCCCCATCCCTGGAGGGATTTAATAAATGTGTAGACGTAGAATCACAGAATGGTTAGAGTTGGAAGGGACCTTAAAGCCCCCCCAGTGCCACCCCCTGCCCTGGGCAGGGACACCTCCCACCAGCCCAGGTCGCTCCAAGCCCCCTCCAACCTTGGCCTTGAACCCCTCCAGGGATGGGGCAGCCACAGCTTCTCTGGGCAACCTGGGCCAGGCTCTCACCACCCTCACAGGGAAGAATTTCCTCCTAATATCTCATTTAAATCTCCCCTTTTCCAATTTAAAACCGTTACCCCTTGTCCTGTCACTACACTTCCTGACAAAGAGTCCCTCTCCGGCTCTCCTGTAGGCTCCCTTCAGACACTGGAAGGCTGCTATGAGGTCTCCCCGGAGCCTTCTCTTCTCCAGGCTGAACAACCCCAGCTCTCTCAGTCTGTCTCCGTAGGGGAGGTGCTCCAGCCCCCTCTGATCATCTTCGTGGCCCTCCGCTGGACCCGTTCCAACAGGTCCATGTCCTTCCTGCGTTGAGGAATCATAGAATCATGGAATCGTCCAGGTTGGAAAAGACCCTTGGGATCATGGAGTCCAACCATCTACCCTACTCTACAAAGTTCTCCCCTACACCATATCCCCCAACACCACATCTCAACGGCTCTTAAACTCATCCAGGGATGGTGACTCGACCCCCTCCCTGGGCAGCCCCTTCCAGTGTCTGACCACTCTTACTGGGAAGAATTTCTTCCTAATGTCCAGTCTAAACCTAACCTGGTGGAGCTTGAAGCCGTTCCCTCTCGTTCCGTCATTAATTACCTGTGAGAAGAGACCAGCACCAACCTCTCTACAGTGTCCTTTCAAGTAGTTGTAGAGAGTGAGGAGGTCTCCCCTCAGCCTCCTCTTCCTCAAACTAAACAGTCCCAGGACCGTTTAGTCCCAGGACTCCCAGTTCCAAACTAAACAGGACTCCAGAGCCGGACGCAGTGCTCCAGGTGGGGGGGTCTCATCAGCGCGGAGTAGAGGGGTAGAATCACCTCCATGGACCTTCTGGCCACGCTTCTCTCGAGGCAGCCCAGGATGGGGTTGGCTTTTCTGGGCTGCCCAGCGCACGTTGAGCTTCTCTCTCATCCACTGGGCCAGACGTGGCACTTCGAGGGCACGCTCTGGCGCCTGAGATTGTTGGGTTGTGTCTGGTTGTGTCTGGTTGTGTCTGGTTGTGGGTGTTTGTTTTGTGGGAGGTTTTTTTGGTTTTTTTTTTTTGTTGTTGTTGTTGGACTCGATGATCTCAAAGGTCCCTTCCAACCATGAAGACGATTCCGTGATCAGGTTGGTCAAGTAGGACCTGCCCCTCGTGAACCCGTGCCGGTTGGGCCTGACCGCCCGGGTGTCCCTCACTGCGCCGCGTTAACGGCACTCAGGATGATCTGTTCCGTGACTTTCCCAGGCACCGAGCTCAGATCCACGGGCCCGGAGTTCCTTGGATCATCCTTCCAGACCTTCTCGTGGATGGGCGTCAACGTTTGCTAGACGCCAGCCGGCTGGGACCGCTCATCCAAAATGAGGATTCCGTGCCAAAACCCACAGTGTTTCCCCCTCTCGTGAGGATTATCCGGTGGCGGTGGCCCCTCATTTAACCCCCCCCCCCCCGATAAACCACCCCCACCCCCCAAAAAATCCCCCTTTCTCACAATTCCCAAACACCCACTTACCCTTGCACGATCCCTCCCGTGAAGCCCAAGTGCTCGGAAAAGGATTCCTGCGAGAAGAGAGAGAGAGCGCCACGAGGCGTCAGGAACCGGCCTCGGGCACAAATAAAATCCGACAAAACCCTGGAACGGCCCCAAAAAAAGAAGGGGGGGCGGGCTGGGGGGGGGAAGGGGTGGTGGGGAGAGGTTTTAAGGGGTTTCCCCGGTGTGGGACGAAGAGATTGTGTGTCCAAAGAGGGGGGTGTGAAGGGAAACACCCGGTTTGGCTCTTTTTAGCCCGTATTCCTTCACCGAGCTCCATCGGGCAGATTTTGGACCATTTTTGGGGCCGGGGAGGAGCGTTTGGGACCCTTTTTGGGGCTGGGGAGGAGCGCTTCGGACTATTTTTGGGGCCGGGGAGGAGCGTTTGGGACCATTTTGGGGCCAGGGAGGAACATTTTGGACCCTTTTTGGGGCTGGGGAAGAGCACTTTGGACCATTTTTGGGGCTGGGGAAGAGCACTTTGGACCATTTTTGGGGCTGGGGAAGAGCGTTTGGGACCATTTTTGGGGCCAGGGAAGAACGTTTTGGACCATTTTTGGGGCCAGGGAGGAGCATTTTAAAGGCAGCCCCAGGGGCCGGGTCGGTTATCGCTCGGTGGACGCCGTGGCCACCAGAGACGGTGGTTTTCTCTCCATTTAGGAGGGGACAGAAGAGTTTCCCCCCCCCCCCGCCCCCAAAATTTTCCAGGACGTGGGGGTCACGGCAGCCCCGGGGGGGCCCCCGACGTACCTCGATGTGCTGGAACATGTAGGGGTGGTTGCAGATCTTCCGCAGCTGCATGATGGTGTTCATCAGGGTCTTCGTGCCGCCCTTCCCCTGCGCAAAACCACCCCAAAGGGGGAATTTTAAGGTCGCCGGGACTTAAAATTGAAGTTCAGGGATGTTCTAGGAACCTTTTTCTGGGGGTTTGCAGCCCCCAGGACCCGCAGTGGGGCTGCTTGAGGTGGGGGGGGGGACGGACAGCCAGGATCTCCCCCGCCCACGAGGGGGCAAAATTCAAGGTTTTAATAGATTAAAGCCGCCCCGAGGAGTTTAAGGCTGAAAAGGGGGAAAACAGAGCTGGAAAACGTGGGATTTTTCACCTCCGGCTTTTAGCTCCAACCCAAGCGTCTCTTTAATTTTATTCCCCCCCCCCCCCCCCCCCCCAATTCATTGCTGTCTGACTTTCTCATCGCTTTGGAAAAAAAAGTGAGTGGGTGGCCCCCCCGGGGGTTTCCTGGTGGGACTAACACCCTCCCCCCCCCCTCCATGGCTCCTGGAGGCGGGATGGGGCCAAGTTGGACCCGTCACCCCAAGACACCCCCCCCGGGAGCCCCCACTCTGACGCTTCACATTTTACTTAGAAAAGGGTGGTTTTTTTCCCCTCTCTCTGCACCCCCAAAAGCTCAGATTCTTCTGCAGTGGGGCACAAAAGCCAACCAGCACCCCCAAAACCCCCCCAAAATCCTAGATCCTTCTGCAGTGGGGCACAAATGCCAACCAGCACCCCCAAACCCCCCCCAAAAAACCTGGATCCTTCTGCAGTGGGGCACAAATGCCAACCAGCACCCCAACCTCCACCCCAAAATATCTGGATCCTTCTGCAGTGGGGCACAAACGCCAACCAGCACCCCAAAACCCCCCCAAAATCCTAGATCCTTCTGCAGTGGGGCACAAATGCCAACCAGCACCCCAAAACCCCCCCAAAAAACCCGGATCCTTCTGCAGTGGGGCACAAACGCCAACCAGCACCCCAAACCCACCCCCAAAATCCTAGATCCTTCTGCAGTGGGGCACAAACGCCAACCAGCACCCCCAAAATCCTAGATCCTTCTGCAGTGGGGCACAAATGCCAACCGGCACCCCAACCTCCACCCCAAAATATCTGGATCCTTCTGAAGTGGGGCACAAACGCCAACCAGCACCCCAAAACCCCCCCAAAATCCTAGATCCTTCTGCAGTGGGGCACAAATGCCAACCAGCACCCTCAAAACCCCCCAAAAAAGCCTGGATCCTTCTGCAGTGGGGCACAAACGCCGACCAGCACCCCAAAACCCCCCCAAAAAACCCGGATCCTTCTGCAGTGGGGCACAAACGCCAACCAGTACCCCAACCTCCACCCCAAAATATCTGGATCCTTCTGCAGTGGGGCACAAATGCCAACCAGCACCCCAAAACCCCCCCAAAATCCTAGATCCTTCTGCAGTGGGGCACAAATGCCAACCAGCACCCCCAAAACCCCCCCAAAAAACCTGGATCCTTCTGCAGTGGGGCACAAATGCCGACCAGCACCCTCAAACCCCCCCCCAAAATCCTAGATCCTTCCGCATTGGGGCATAAACGCAGCTACTGGGGAGGGAAGATTCCCATGCCCACCCCTGGGGGGGGTTTCCAGCCCCGCTCCCGGTGTAGAGAGATGGTCCAAAAAGCGGGGATTTTGCGGGGGGGGTGTGGGCAGACCTTTTTGTCCTTCTCGGAGCCGTCGGTGAGCAGCACCCCCTTGGCCTGCATGTGCCTGTAGAGGACCCTCTGCAACGCCGACATGTCACACTTGATGACATACTCCACCTGCGGGGACCGGGAAAGATCAGATCCTGGGGTGACAACAACCAGCACCCCCAAATCCCACCCTCGAGACCCCAGATCCTTTTGCCATGGGGCACAAACTCCAACCAGCACCCCCAAAAAAACCCCCAAAACCCCAAATTCTTCTGCAGCAGGGCATAAATGCCAACCAGCACCCCCAAAAATCCACCTGAGTCTCCAGATCCTTCCGCAGTGGGGCACAAACACCAACCAGGACCCCCCAAACCGCCCCAAAACTAGAGATTCTTCCGCAGTGGGGCACAAATGCCAACCAGCACCCCCAAAACCTCCCCAAACCCATGGATCCTCCGTCTGCAAATGGGGCACAAACGCCAACAAGCACCCCCAAAAAAAACCCCAAAACCCCAAATTCTTCTGCAGTGGGGCATAAATGCCAACCAGCACCCCCAAAAATCCACCTGAGTCTCCAGATCCTTCCGCAGTGGGGCACAAATGGACACCAGCACCCCCAAAACCATGGATCTTTTTGCTGTGGGGCACAAACGCCAACCAGCACCCCCAAAAACTCCTGGATCCTTCCACAGCGGAGCACAAACCCCTTCCAAAGCCCCGAGTTTCTCGGAGGAATCAACCCAACCACCTCCCCATGGAGCCAAAAAAAAGCTCCGGGGGCACCTCAAAACGGGGGGGAAAAGAGGGATGATTTCCCCCGGGCGGTACCTTTTCGGGGAGCTGCGCCTCCACCTCCTTCTTCAGCCGGCGCAGCAGGAAGGGGCGCAGCACCTTGTGCAGGCGCCGGATGATGAGGATGGTTTCTTCCTCATTCAGATCCACCTGGGGCAGCGGGAGAGGGAGCCGTTACACCCCAGGGAAGGTCCCTCCCTCGGGATCCCTCCACGGCGGCGAAATTCCCCGCGTCGGGGTTAAAGCAGCGACGCATCGCTCCGATCGGGGATGCGGGAAGTCTTTTTGATGTAATCACAGAAGGGTTTGGGTGGGAAGGGACCTTAAAGACCATCGAGCTCCATCCGGGATACCTCCCACCAGACCAGGTCGCTCCAAGCCCCATCCAACCTTGGCTTTGAAGGGATGGGGCAGCCCCACAGCTCCTCTGGGCAACCTGGGCCAGGCTCTCACCACCCTCAGAGGGAAGAATTTCTTCCCCAAAATCTCATCTCAATCTCCCCTCTGTGATGCCCTGTCCCTGGGAACATTCAAGGTCAGGTTGGATGGGGCTTTGAGCGACCTGGGCTGGGTGGAGATGGCCCTGCTGATGGAATCACAGAAGGGTTTGGGTGGGAAGGGACCTTAAAGCCCCCCCAGTGCCACCCCCGGGCACCTCCCACCAGACCAGGTCACTCCAAGCCCCGTCCAACCTTGGCCTTGAACCCCTCCAGGGATGGGGCAGCCACAGCTTCTCTGGGCAACCTGGGCCAGGCTCTCACCACCCTCAGAGGGAACAATTTCTTCTCTAAATCTCCCCTTTTTCAGCTTAAAACCGCTCCCCCTCGTCCCACGGCTCCCCTCCCTCATCCCTGCTCCCTCCCCAGCTTTCCTGGAGCCCCTTGAGGGACTGGAAGGGGCTCCAAGGTCTCCCCGGAGCCTTCTCTTCTCCAGGCTGAACCCCCCCAACTCTCTCAGCCTGTCCTCACAGCAGAGGGGCTCCAGCCCTCCCAGCATCTCCGGGGCCTCCTCCGGCCCCGCTCCGACACCTCCGTGTCCTTCTGATGTCCCCAGAGACAGGGGACATCTCCCCGGAGCGGGGCAGAATCCCCCCCCCCAACCCTGCTGGCCACGCTGTCGGGGATGCAGCCCAGGTTGCCGGGGGCTTTCCGGGCTACCAGCGCACACAATCGCAATCGGAGGGTTTTGTGCTGATTTTTTGTTGAGTTGAGCTCGATTTTCTGCCCGATCTCCCCCTCTGCAAAACCTCGGCTGCTGTGATTCAACAGGAGTCGCTTCAAACAGCTCCTTCACCCCTTGAGAAGGGCACCAGCGAGAGCCCAACCGGCTTCTCCCCCCAACTCTGGGACCCCTCGGGGTTGGAATCCCTCACCCTCCCCTTCCCGTACACAATTGACCCTCTCTATTTTCCTAAAATTTGCCTTTTTTTCCCCTAAAACCCATCCTGAAAGAATTGCATTTCACTCCGCACCTCGCCAGTGGGAACGAGGAGATTTTTTTTGCCAGCGTTTACAGACAGAAGGGACCCAAAAGGGACCCAAGAAGCACCAAGAAGGGACCCAAGAAGGGACCCAAGAGGCACCAAGAAGGGACCCAAGAGGCCCGTCCCCAGCAGCCACCACAGGGTGGACACCGTACCTTCTCCCCCGTCATGGCGAAGGGGGCGTTGAACCACTGCTCGAAGGTGCTGCAGCTCTTGAAGATGGTGGGGAGGAGGAAGTTGAGGAGGGCCCAGAGCTCGGGCAGCTTGTTCTGCAGCGGGGTCCCCGTCAGCAACAGCCGCCGCGGGGCCACGTAGTGGGTGTTGAGGACCTGGGTGAGCTTGCAGTGGTGGTTCTTCATGCGGTGGCCCTCGTCCACGATCATGTACTTCCAGCGGATCTGGGGAGGAGGAGGGTGAGGGTGAGGTATGGCGGCTGCCGGCGCCGCAGTGGATCCGGCCACAGCCAGGGGATCCCAACCAACGGCGGAGATGGGGCTCGAGGGGATCCAAGGAGAGATCCCAGATCTCCAGGAGGGAACTAAGGAGAGATCTCAGGGCTCCAGATGGAACCCATGCCTCCAGGAGGGGTCCACAGAGATCCCAGTTCTCCAGGAGGGAACCAAGGAGAGATCTCAGGGCTCCAGATGGAATTTGGACCTCCAGGAGGGACACAAAGAGAGATCCCAGGCCTCAGAAGGGATCCACAGTGGCATCCCAGACCTTTGTGAGGATCCACAAGAGGCATCCCAGGTCTCTGGGAGGGATCCACAGAGGGATCCCAGGCCTCCGGGAAGGATCCAAGGAGAGATCCTAGGTCTTGGGAGGGATCCATGGAGAGATCTAGGCCTCCATGAAGGATCCACAGAGATCCCAGGTCTCAGGAGGGATCCAAGGAGAGATCCCGGGGCCCCCAGGAGGGATCCAAGCGAGCCAAGATGGTGGAAGGCCCTGCATGGGATCCGCTCCTATCGGCAGCGCTTCGTGTGGCTGGATCAGACGGACACGAAGGAGCGGGGATAACGAAGAGCGCTAATGGCAAACGGCCGATGGGGACTGACTCCAGCTCTGGGGAATTCCAGCATTTCTTGAGCTTTTTGGCCATCAATAAATCACATCTTTCCGGCCAACCCTCGAGGTGCCGCAGAATCTTCTGAGCAAGATTTAACCCCTTAAACCCGGCGCGTTCTCGGGGTGCGCTGGAAACAGCACAACTTTTCCAGCCCAGGGGAAGCCTCAAGGTTTGCGCTTCCCATTCCGGCAGCCGGATGGGCTCAGAAAATCCCCTCCAGGCTGGGGCAGGAGGGCAACGGCCGCCTGGTCGGGGTGCTCCTAAACATTCACTGTCCCGTGAGCTGCTTTATTACAAGGGGGAAAAAAAAAATTAAAAAAAAAAAAATATATATATATATTTGCTGTATCACAGGAGCCAAAAATAATGGGAATGCTGAGAGGAAGAGGCAGCTCCTGTCACGACAACGAGATTCCAGAGAGAAAATCTCATGTAAAAGGCAGGATTTTTCTGACTGGGACCATCTCGGTCCTGTTTTCTCGCCGGACGAGCCGTCGCCGCAGCCCAAATAACGCCGAGGAGGAGGTGCCGCTGCCGGAGGGACTCACCTTGGCCAGGATGTGCTTGTCTTTAATGATATATTCGTAAGTGGTGAGCAAGACGTTGAATTTCCCACTTCGGAGCTGAGGTACGAACGCCCGTCTCGCTGCTGGGGAGCCCTGGGGGGGGAGAAATTCCAAACAGCCATGTTAAAGCAGAGCGGGATTTCCAGGAGGAAAAAAAAAGAGGTGGCAGGAGCCGGGATGATGCCCAGGGAACCATCGTTCCCGTTGCAGAAAGGCAGAGGGTGGCAGCTGGATTCCTTCTGCCGTTAAGGGAATGAAGAACAAAGGTGGATTTTTATGGCTTTAGGGGCAGGAAAACGTCCCAGCTTCCTCGGAATAACGGGAATATTGTCAGAGTGGGAGGAGGAAAAGGCAAACTGGCACCCGAGGAATCCTGGCGAAGGAGCCCGGTAAAACTTGCTGGTGACACCCAAGCTGCGAGGGGTGGGTGACACACCAGGAGGCTGGGCCACCATCCAGAGAGACCTGGACAGGCTGGAGTGTTGGGCAGAGAACCTGATGAAGTTCCACCAAGGGTGAGTGTAGGTGCTGCCCTCCCCAGGAGGAACAACCCCCTGCACCAGGACAGGTTGGGGGTGACCTGCTGGAGAGCAGCTCTGAGGAGAAAGACCTGGGAGTCCTGGGGGACAACAGGATGCCCACGAGCCAGCAATGGGCCCTGCTGGCCAAGAAGGCCAATGGCATCCTGCAGGGTGTCGAGAAGAGCGTGGAGAACCTCAAGGGAGGTCATCCTCCCGCTCTGCTCTGCCCTGGGGAGGCCCCATCTGGAGCACTGGGACCAGTTCTGGGCTCCCCAGTTCCAGAAGGACAGGGAACTGCTGCAGAGGGTCCAGCAAAGGGCTACCAAGATGATGAGGGGCCTGGAGCATCTCTCTGCTGAGGAAAGGCTGAGGGACTTGGGTCTGTTTAGTCTGGAGAAGAGAAGACTGAGGGGGGTGGATCTCATCGATGGTGGGTGTCAGGAGGATGGGGCCAGTCTTTTTCCAGTGGTGCCCAGTGACAGGACAAGAGGGAACGGGCACAAACTGGGCCATGGGAAGTTCTATCTCAACATGAGGAGGAACTTCTTGACTTTGAGGGTGGCAGAGCCCTGGAAGAGGCTGCCCAGAGAGGTGGTGGAGTCTCCTTCTCTGGAGACATTCCAACCGCCCCTGGATGGGACCCTGTGGGACCTGCTCTGGGTGCCCCTGCTCTGGCCGGGGGTTGGAGGAGATGATCTCCAGAAGGTCCCTTCCAACCCCACATCATTCTGTGAAAATACGTGCAGAAATCAAGGCCGATACTTGCCTTGTAGGAGACCTTCACCACCGAAGGAGCCCATTTGTCAAACTCATACGCCCAATTCGACAGAGTTCTGGGGAAAAAAAAAACAAAAACAGAGAGAAACGGTAAAAGCAGCCCTTGCAGGTGGGGGAGGTGAGAACGTGGGGGGGGGTTTGTTCTCGGGGAGGCGGGGGAAAAGGGCACGTACGAGAGAGGTACGATGATGAGGAAGGGCCCGTTGATGCGCTTGTGCTCCATGAGGTATGTGATTAAAGCGATGGTCTGGATGGTCTTGCCCAGCCCCATCTCGTCGGCCAGGATCCCGTTCAGGTTGTTGTTGTACAGCGACACCAGCCACTCCAGCCCTTTGATCTGCCGGGGGCAGGGGGGGGGTGGAAAACGGGATCCAGGGATGGAAAAACCTCAAATTACGGTCGCAGGAGTCAGGGAACAGACCCGGGTGTCGACCCCCCCCCGCCCCCACCCTGTCATTACTCCCTACTAACGATCCCATCTTAATTATTTAAAGCCAGTGGCAGGCGTTAACGGTCTCCTCCCCAGGGAGGGGAAAGGAAGGGCTTTTTGAGCGGATTCGCACCTTTTTACTGCAAATGTTTCACTTAAAACCCATCAGGTTGTTGTCACAATTTTGATTTTGGAGAAAGTTGTGATTTTTGTTTGGTTTTGGAGAAAGCTTTGATTTCGGAGAAAGGCTCCGAAAGAGAAAGAAAGAGATTTCTCTCTCGATTTTCAGAGAAAGGCTCCGAAAGCCTTAGAAAGGCTTAAGATTTAACGGCAGAATTGTCTCGATTGACCTCAGAGGCGTTTTGGGTGCCAAGACCCTTTTATTTGACTAATTCCACCGTCGTTTTCCCGATGATTTAGGAAACTTGTAGTTTTTTTTTCATTCTGAATTTCTTTTTCAAGGGCTAAATCCACTGTTTTAAGCGCCTTTATCTCGCACCAGAGGGAAGGGCTCTGCCCTCAGCTCCCGTTTCTCGCTGCCGGGAGCCGGAATGTGCCGAACCCTCCCGGCAGGGCCAACAGAAGCCCTTGAAAGGGCCACCAAAAGCCCCAGCAGGGCCACCAAAACCCTCCAACAGCCCCATAGGGCCCGGGGTGGGTTCCCCCCCCCCCCCGGCAGCCTCTCACCTGGTACTGCTTGAGGACGCCGTTGACCATCAGCGTGGACTGTTTGTCCACCCTCTCGGTGACGGCATGGGCCACCGCGTAGTAGGACTGGAGCCCCCGGGCCAGGGCCTGAGACACCCCGTATTCGTCGTCCACATCTTGCTTCGCATTCCTGGGGTGGGGGGAAAGGGGGGGAAATGGGACGTAGGAAAGGTGTTCCCTTGGAGAAACCTCCCCCATCGGTCCCGGGGTGGGTAATTTTCACCAAATTGGGTCTGATTTTGGAAAGAGCCAACGCCGCCCACTGAATTTCTCTCCTTTGACACAAAACCCGCCGGATTCACCCGAGTTCTCCCCAGATGGAAGCGGGAGAGGGGGGGGCTACGGGGCAGGACTCACTCGATAATGTGTCTGGCGTCCACTTCCGAGACGTCGTCGCTGTCTGGGTCAGGGATCTTTTTCTTCTCCTCCACGGGCAGGGCGGGCTGAGCCGGCGCCGGCTGCTCCTCCTCCTCCTCCTGCCGGGACACAAAAACCCACCCGTTTTGAGTCCAAAAATCGCTTATTTGCCTTTATTCTACCCAAAGGGCAGCAAAACCCGCTCCGCCGCGCGCGGGAACCGCCCAGCCCGTGGGCAACAGGGCTGTTCTCTCAAAAATCATTAAAATGGGAAACGGAGGGTGGTGACGTTCCCCCTTACCTCCTCCTCCTCTTCTGACCCACTTTCTTCACTGTCAGATCTTGGAGCTACTTCATATCTAATTAAACACAAACAATCAATATTTAATTGCCAACCTGCTACCGGCAGCGCTCTGCAGCCAGCTCAGCTCGACAAACCCTCCCATTAAACCTCAAATTCGTTACGGGTATCGATTTTTTAAATAAATAAAATGCTTATTATGATATAAAAATGCTTTTTTTTTTCATTTTTCCCTCAGTCCAGCTTTTCACAGGCACTCTCGGGAAGGCGTGTGAGCCCCGGAGCCGGTATCTGGGGCACCCCCCCCACCCCCCCGCCCCGTGAGCTTTTTCCCCCCAAAATTTTGGGAGCCTGATGAAATCTTTCCTTCCCCACCCGCATCCCCCCACGCTTCCCCAGGTTTGGGGCCAACGAAGCGCTTTCCTCCTCCCGATCCCACAGGGAACACCCCCCCCCAGCAGCTCGGCCGCGACCGGAGCTCCCTATTCCCCCTGGATCAGAGACCCTGAGGCGGGGGGTAACTCCCCCTCGGTTGCCCCCCCTTGGCCGTACCCGGGGTTCATCTCCAGCCAGGCCTCCAGCTGCCCGGCCTTGGGGGCGTCCGTGCCCGTCAGGATCTTCCCGCTCTCCACGTGGATCACTTTGACCGGGAGGTCGCTCATTTGGCTCGTCTCATCCAGCGGCTGAGGAAGGAAGGAAGGAAGGAAGGACCATCAGGTCGTTCCCGGTGAGGATCGGGAGGTTTTTTTTGCCTCAAAAAGAGAGCTCGCATTTCCAACATCCAGCAAACCCACCCCTGGAACCACCGCAAGGACCGGGAAGAACCAAAAAACCGACTGCTTTAACGTCAGCACCAGCAGAGGACGAGCAAAACTCGAGACCTGACCATATTTAATATTTTGCTTTGGGGAAAAAAAAATAAAAAATCAGTGCCGACATTCAGAATCTGGGGGGGGCCTTCCGATGCCGAGCTCCGCTCACGCGGGAATAATTCATTGGAAATACGGCTCCAAAGCTCTTTCCGCCCACGAGGGGATTGGGGATCCCTCGTTGGGGACATGGATCCCAACTCCACGGTGCTGCCGGGGAGGAGACCAAGTTCGGAGCTGCCCTCCCGGGGACGGGGAGGGGGATTCCCTCCCTCCATCGGGGGGTAAGTTGTATTTTCGGCTGCGTTAGGTCTCGGCAGCGGGAGGGAGGATGATGAGGGGAGATCCCAACACCCGCTGACGTTTCCTCCCCTACTTGGCACGGGGAGAGAGGAGATTATTGGACTTACTTCGCCATCCGGTCCGATGGCCGGCGTCTGCCCCTCCGCGTTCTCCGCCTTCTGCAAGAGGAGGAAGAGGGGATGTCAGGGACCCGGCGCCTCCGCAGAGATCTTCCTCCCGGCTCCCCGCACGGCCTGGCTGCCGACTCACCTTCTTTTTCTTCTTCTTCTTCTTCTCCTTGGCCACCTGGGCGGCCTTGTGCTGCCGCACCAGCTCCGTCAGGTTGGCCACGTACTCGTCCGTCTGCTGCAGCAGGTAGGCCAAGCGCTTGTCCTTCTTCTGGTCGATGAGCTTGCGGTACCCCTCCTCATCCTCAGCCTGGGGAGAGGAGGAGCGTTAACCCCCCGCTGAGGTCACAGCATGGCAGGGGTTGGAAGAAACCTCTGGAGACCCCCCCAGTCCAACCCCCGCAGCCAGAGCAGGTCCCACAGGGTCCCATCCAGGGGGGGTTGAATGTCTCCAGAGGAGACTCCACCACCTCTCTGGGCAGCCTCTTCCAGGGCTCTGACACCCTCAAAGTCAAGAAGTTCCTCCTCATGTTGAGACGGAACTTCCCATGGCCCAGTTTGTGCCCGTTCCCTCTTGTCCTGTCACTGGGCACCACTGGAAAAAGACAGGCCCCATCCTCCTGACACCCACCCTTCAAGTATTTAGAGGCGTTGATCAGATGCCCCCTCAGTCTTCTCCAGACTCAAAAGCCCCAGGTCCCTCAGCCTTTCCTCAGCAGAGAGATGCTCCAGGCCCCTCATCATCTTGGTAGCCCTTTGCTGGACCCTCTCCAGCAGTTCCCTGTCCTTCTGGAACTGGGGAGCCCAGAACTGGTCCCAGTGCTCCAGATGGGGCCTCCCCAGGGCAGAGCAGAGCGGGAGGATGACCTCCTTTGAGGTTCTCCACGCTCTTCTCGACACCCTGCAGGATGCCGTTGGCCTTCTTGGCCACCAGGGCCCATTGCTGGCTCGTGGGCATCCTGTTGTCCCCCAGGACTCCCAGGTCTTTCTCCTCAGAGCTGCTCTCCAGCAGGTCACCCCCAACCTGTCCTGGTGCAGGGGGTTGTTCCTCCCCAGGGGCAGGACCCTACACTTGCCGTGGTTGAATTTCATCAGGTTCCTCTCTGCCCAGCTCTCCAGCCTGTCCAAGTCTCTCTGGATGGTGGCCCAGCCTTCTGCTGTGGCAGCCACCCCTCCCAGCTTGGTGTCACCAGCAAACGGTGCGGTGGGGACACTCTGTCCCCTCACCCGGGTTGTTGATGCAGATATTGAACAGGACCGGAGCCAGACTGACCCCTGGGGAACACCAGCAGTGACAGGCCCCCAACCGGACTCTGCGCCACCGATCACAACCCTCTGAGCTCTGCCATCCAGCCACTTCTCCACCCACCCCACTGTCCTCTCGTCTGACCCACGAGGGTGTTATGGGAGACGCTGTCAACCCTCGCACGCTGTACGTCGTGGACACACACACGAAGTGCTTTACCATCAAACGGCGCATCCGCTCCTTCTCGATCCTCTCGTTCTCCTTCTTCTGCTCGCGCTCAGTGTTGGCGTGGTAGGTGGCCACCGCCTTGGTCAGCTTCTGGATTTTGCCGGTGACAGAGCGATGGTATTCCTTGAAATCTTTAGCGTGCTGGAGGATGCTGTTGAGGTATTCCTGCAGGGAACAGCAACGGCAGAGCATCAGGACTGGTGTGCTTCGACAATCACGGGAGGGTTTGGGGTTGGAAAGGACCTTTTAAATAGTCCGACCCTCTGCAACGAGCAGGGACACCTTCGACGGTGTGTTCTGCTAAATTCATACACCTCATGCTCAGAGAGACGGACTTCTCTTATATTTAATAGAGTATTTGGGTTGGAAGGGACCGACAAGGATCATCTGGTCCAACCAACCACCCTCTGGCCCAACCTACCACCCCCTGAGCCCAACCAACCACCCCCCGAGCCCAACCAACCACCCTCCGGGTCCAACCAACCACCCCCTGAGCCCAACCAACCACCCCCCGAGC
Source organism: Numenius arquata (assembly GCF_964106895.1). Lineage (NCBI taxonomy): Eukaryota > Metazoa > Chordata > Aves > Charadriiformes > Scolopacidae > Numenius > Numenius arquata. Next base: position 37,165 of record NW_027415566.1, read on the forward strand.
CCAACCAACCACCCTCCGGGTCCAACCAACCACCCCCTGAGCCCAACCAACCACCCCCCGAGCCCAACCAACCACCCTCCGGGTCCAACCAACCACCCCCCGAGCCCAACCAACCACCCCCCGAGCCCAACCAACCACCCCCCGAGCCCAACCAACCACCCTCCGGGTCCAACCAACCACCCTCTGTCCCAACCAACCACCCCCTGAGCCCAACCAACCACTCTCCGGGTCCAACCAACCACCCTCTGAGCCCAACGAGGAACATCCCCAAATGCCCTAAAAAGGGGGAACTCCCTAAAAAAGCCCATCCTGGCCACCTCCAGCCGCCCAATCCCTGCGGTGCCGGTCCCGGCTGACCTGGTGCTTCTGCCGGCGCTTCCGCTCCTGCTCGATCTTCTGCTGCTTCTCCAGCTTCTCGGTGATGCGGGCCTCGCGCAGGGACTGCCGCTTGCTGCGCTTGTAGGCCTTGGCGTTCAGCGCCGTCTCCAAGGCCGTGTCCCGCCTCATGCACACCACCACTTCCTGACGCAGCTTTGGGAGACATCCAGATAAAAAAACCCAAGCAATTAATTCCACGGGCGATGCTGTTAAGTATTATAATGGCTTGAATTTCACGCCGCCCGCAGCTCCCGGCCACAACCGGTTCCTAAACCCCATTTCCCTGGAGACCCAGGTTACCTGGCGCTGGAAGTTAAGCAGCCGTAGTGCTTTGAGTTCAATGGTAGCTTTGGTTCTCAGGTCACCAGCCAGGGAGCCGGGGAGGTTCTCCAGCTCCTGGATCCTGTGGGCGATGCGAGCCTGCAGCCTGTAGAGCAAGGAGAGGGGACCCTCAGGGTGGGCAGGGACAGGCACGAGGAATTCTCCGTCACCGCCATGCCCAGGAGGAGGTGCCAGGGCCAGCTCTGGCTCCTGGAAGCCTTACCTCAGGTGAGATGGGGGCTCCTGGCACCCAGAGCTTCAACCCTGGTTTCATCAATTGCCGTAGCAGATACCACCCCCCCCCCAGCAGAAAGGCACCCCAATAAAACACCAGAGGGGTGACGATCCCTGGAAAGCCGGAGGGACCAGATTCCAGGAGGCGCCTCAAGAAGCTCCAAGGAAAATGCACCCCCGCTTTGTACCTCCAGATCTCTGCACCTCACACGTTAATGGTTGAATGGTTGTGGGATGGTTTGGGTGGGAAGGGACCTTAGAGACCATCGAGTTCCACCCCCAGACACCTCCCACCAGACCAGGTTGCTCCAAGCCCCGTCGAACCTTGGCCTTGAACCCCTTCAAGGTTCTCTGGGCAACCCCACAGCTCCTCTGGGCAACCTGGGCCAGGGTCTCACCACCCTCAGAGGGAAGAATTTCTTCCCCAAAATCTCATCTCAATCTCCCCTCTTTGATGCCCCGTCCCTGGGAACATTCAAGGTCAGGTTGGACGGGGCTTTGAGCGACCTGGGCTGGGTAGAGATGGCCCTGCTGATGGAATCACAGAAGGGTTTGGGTGGGAAGGGACCTTTGAGACCATCCAGTTCCACCCCCAGGCACCTCCCACCAGACCAGGTCGCTCCAAGCCCCCTCCAACCTTGGCCTTGAACCCCTCCAGGGATGGGGCAGCCACAGCTTCTCTGGGCAACCTGGGCCAGGCTCTCACCACCCTCAGAGGGAACAATTTCTTCTCTAAATCTCCCCTTTTTACCTTAAAACCCTTCCCCCCTCATCCCATGGCTCCCCTCCCTCATCCCTGCTCCCTCCCCAGCTTTCCTGGAGCCCCTTGAGGGACTGGAAGGGGCTCCAAGGTCTCCCCGGAGCCTTCTCTTCTCCAGGCTGAACCCCCCCAACTCTCTCAGCCTGTCCTCACAGCAGAGGGGCTCCAGCCCTCCCAGCATCTCCGGGGCCTCCTCCGGCCCCGCTCCGACACCTCCGTGTCCTTCTGATGTTGGGGTCCCCAAGGGTAAGACAGGATGGGGAATGGCCGGGTGACGCCCCAAGAGGAGGGGAAGCTGCGACGGCGTGAGGGGGGTTGAAGAGGGAAACCACACACACACACCCCCCCCCAGCTCCCTACCTGTACTCCCTCTCCTGCAGGATTTCCACCGGGTCGAGCCCTCGGGGTTTCTGGATGGGGGTGATGCGGTTCTGCTTCTGGTGGAGCTGCACCATGGGGGCGGGCTGGGCCGGCTGCCCCGGGGACTGCGTCTGGGGCGGCATCACCGGGGAGGCGGCGGGGGGCACGGCCGGGGGGGCCGGGGAGGGCCGGCCGGTGGGCTGGGGGGGGATCAGTTTTTGAGGTGTGCTAGTGGGGGCTGCAGCATTCGCCATTGGTCCTGGGAGGGTAGGAGAGGGGAAAGAAAAAAAAAACAAACAACCAAAACACGGCGCTGTTAAGAAAGAGGTGATTAAAAATACCCCGAGTTCCCTCCCCTGCGGCTTCGGGTAGCGCGGAGCCCGGCTTCGGCACAACTCCCCCCGCTCCCCGGGAGCCACCACCCCTCAAAACCCATCAATTTAAGGGGAAATAAACCCCGGGGGGGGGCTCCTTCCCCACCCGAAGCCCGTAAAGTTTGAGCGGTCGGCGCAGAAAGCACCCACGCGGCCTCACGGAGCTGCGGCCGAAGAACAGGCCCATTAAATCAAGGGCTTCAGCCACCATTTACAGGATTTTAACCCGGAATTCTCCACGCTCCTGCCCACACGGAGCACCAATGGTGGGATTTCCCCCATTGTGTGTGTGGGGGGAAACCCCACTTCGTTAACGACCAGCCCCTAATGAGCTTGTGGCTCCCTTTGATGGTTTAAGGCAGTTTTGGTGCCGACGAGCTCCCGGCTCTCACCTTCCGGCCAGGGCTTGGGGGGGCCGCCGGGGGGTTGCCCAGGCATTCCTGGGGGAACTCCTGAGGGTCCGGGAGGGGGCATGTTAGGCCCTCCTATACCTGCAGAAAGGGAAAAAAAGGTGGTGGTGGTGGGGGGGGAACAAAAAACCCACATTAAGATGTTGATCTTCGGGTGCAAACACCAGGAAAAATGTTTATCCTCCCGCTCAGGAGACCTGATCAGCAGGGAGGTGTTTTTGCAAGCACAGAACCCCCCCAGACGTGCCCCCCTGCCCATCAGAGGACCTTAAAGCCCCCCCCACTGCCATCCCCAGACACCTCCCACCAGACCAGGTCGCTCCAAGCGCCGTCCAACCTTGGCCTTGAACCCCTCCAGGGATGGGGCAGCCACAGCTTCTCTGGGCAACCTGGGCCAGGCTCTCACCACCCTCAGAGGGAACAATTTCTTCTCTAAATCTCCCCTTTTTACCTTAAAACCCTTCCCCCTCGTCCCATGGCTCCCCTCCCTCATCCCTGCTCCCTCCCCAGCTTTCCTGGAGCCCCTTGAGGGACTGGAAGGGGCTCCAAGGTCTCCCCGGAGCCTTCTCTTCTCCAGGGGAACCAGTTGGGCTGAGATGTGCCAACAGAAAACCCCAAACTGGGTGCCCAGCAGGGCAGCGGCAAGGGCCAAACCGTGCCCAAACCCCGTCGCCGCCGGGGAGGAAGCGCTCACCGTGAGGTCTGTTATAGTTTGGAGGTGTCGGTCCCGGTCCAGGCCCTTGCACTGGTCCTTGCACTGGTCCAGTCCCGGAGACGGAAGGGGGAGGTAGTGTCGGCATTTGCTGCTGCATTCCAGGCATGGGTCGCTTCCCCTGCACCGCCATCTGAAGGTGGTCGGGCAAGGGCTGGCCCCTGGCCAGCATCTTGTAGGCCATGATCTGCGCTCTCAGCTGGTGCAGCTGGTTCTGGTTAAACGGGGTGGGCCCCCGGTTCTGCTGCCCCAGAGCTTGGGGGTCAGTACCATCCAAAGGGACCCCCGCGGGCCCCGAGGACATCTGAGGGCCGGAGGAGGGGCCGTTGGCCGGGACCGGGCTGGAGGCATGTTCGGAGCCGCCGAGCGGAGAGGGGTAGCCTGGAGAGAGACAGACAGACAGACAGTCAGAGCCCCGCGGGGATGGGGACGGGAAAGACTGAGCCCAAAGAAAAGGCAAAACTACAGAAAAATCCTCCCCGGAGGAGCCCGCGGCTGCTTTAAACGTGGAAACGCCGGGAGTGCCACGTCCTTCCCAAAAACCAAGGATTTAAGGCAAGGAAATGCAAGCGGGAAAGGTGTTTGGTGGGTGACGCCACACCGAGCCCTGCCCAGGAGACCGGGACACAGGGAGGGACAAATTTCTCCCAGTTTGACCTTTTCATGCCATTTGTTTTCCTGGCTATCCCAAGGGACACCCGGAAAGAGGGAAGCGACAGCCACGGGAGCGCCGGATCCACCCCCAGCCCCGCCCCCTCCAAAATAAGAAAATAAGACCCATTTTTCTGATTTCTCGAGACACCAACCTTGCGAGTGCTGATCCATGGGGCTGGGAGGAGGCCCCATTCCCGCGTGCCCCCCGGGCCGCAGCCCCATCCCTTTCATCTGGCCGTAGCGAGGGTCCTCGGTTATTCCCTTCTCGTGCATGGAGTCCATGGGCTGCGGAAAAAAACACCCCAAAAATCAGAGAGCCGGAGAGGGAGGAGGGCGAGCGCGGGCCAGACCTGCTGCCTCCCCAACACCCTCCCCAAAACGAACCCCCATTTGCCAGTAAAACACCGTGGGGCACAGGGATGATGCTGAAGATGATTAAAAAAAAAAACCCACCAAACTGAGAAAAAAAGGGGTTTTAGATCAAACAAAGTGAAAGAAAAGAAAGCCCCAAATGCTTTCAGGGAGAAAGGGAAAAAGGAAGCTCGTTTTCCCCGAGCCCCAAATTCCCAGTGAGAGAAACCTTTATTAGTTTCATTCTCCTTCCTTATTTTGGAATTAAACTCCCCCACCCCGGCAATCCAGAACCGAGCTTGAGAGACAGCTACGATGCCCTGATATTTGTGGAAAATCATGGAATTATGGAACAGTTTGGGTTGGAAAGAACCTTAAAGCCTCCCCAGTGCCACTCCCTGCCCTGGGAAGGGACACCAGAGCAGGTTGTCAAAGCCTCGTCCAACCTGGCCTTGAAGGCATCACCCCAACTCTAAAGGGCACCATCAATCACCCCAACTCTAAAGGACATCATCATCATCGTCACCCCAACTCTAAAAGGCACCATCATCATTGTCACCCCAACTCTAAAGGACATCATCGACACCATCAATCACCCCAACTCTAAAGGGAACCATCATCATCATCATCGTCACCCCAACTCTAAAGGGAACCATCATCATCATCACCCCAACTCTAAAGGGAACCATCATCATCACCACCCCAACTCTAAAGGGCACCATCATCATCACCACCCCAACTCTAAAGGACACCATCATCATCATCACCCCAACTCTAAAACAAACCATGAACTTCTCAGATTTTCCATCTCAAGGGAAACGTGACCCCAAAAAAGAACTAAATTAACGTGACGACTAAGCCGCCCCAACCCTTTTTCCTCATTTTACCGAAGCAGAGTGTATTTTCCCAGCGCGTTTGCCTCCCCCCACCCCTCACCTTGTGCATCTGATGCATGTTGTCCTGAGCGTAGCCCCCCGGCCCCTGGGGGGGCAGGGGGTGTCCCGCCGAGGGCGGCCCGGGGCTGGGGCCCATCATGCTGTGAGCGGAGCCGGGTGAGGGGCCGGGGCTGGGACCCAGCATGGCCCCCGGCGAGGGGCCGGGCCCCGGGGAAGGTCCCGGCCGGGGTGTCCCCCCCATGGGAGGATCCGGAGTCGACATCTCTCAGCGGGGTCCTGCCGTCGGGGAGCTCGTCTCAGCCGCCGGCCCTGGAAGAGCCCCCCGAAACGGGCACAAAAAAAGGGGAAATTTGGGTTAGAGAGAGGCCGCCGCCCCTTACCCGGAGCAGAGCCCTCGCTAACGAACCCATAGCTCGTTAGCGACCCCAGCCCTGCGAAGGCGGAGGCTTTAGGAAGCAGAAACCCGCTCCCAAATCCATCATCCCGGCAGCGCGGGCACTGAGTATTCCCAGGAGAGAACGTCGATATCCCGTTATGTGCTCCATACAAACTCGGGATTTTTGGTTAATTTTAAGTGGTTTTCTACCAGTCCTGGCAGCGATATTTTTTGCACAGAGCTTGAAATTGATTTAAAATTCTTCTCCCAGCTCCGGAGATGGGGGCAAAACTGAAATATCCCGGGCAGGGAAGCATCGAAATCCAGCACCTGAACGCTCCATTCCAGTTCAATGGGGAATTTGGGTGGAAAAGCGTGGCTCTGATGCAAGAAACTAGAATTTCTGGTTAATTCAGACACAGCACAGAAGAGCTCTTGAAGAAAATTAAGTCTCTCGTCCCCCATTGGGGGTTGGAAACGCTTTTGCGGTTCCAGCAAAAGGACTGGGGACGGGGAATGCATCCTCCGGTCCCAAAGCGGGATCGATTCCACCCAAAGCGCTGTTCCCCCACCCCACCCCCCGCGAATCCAAACTGGGAGGGGAAAAAACAAAAAAAAAAAAAAATGAAAGTGAACTTTTCTGCCCGGCCGGTGACATCGGATTTCATTTATTTCCCCTTTAAAACGAGGTTTGATGGAAGCGGGATTCGTGCCTGATGGGATTTGCTCGTTTTGACCCGTAACGAGGAGGGACGTCGCTCCCGGGGGGGATCCTCTTCCGTGGCTCCATCTGCCGGGGGGGGGTTTGTCCACGCACCAGTTTGCTGCTGGTATCAAACTGGGAGGTGCTGGTGGCCGCGAGATGGGAGCTCGTCAACGGCATCACAATTAACCACAGCGTTAATTTGGGGGGATGTGGGCGGGGGGAGACGCCGGGACGCTCCTCGCAGCTCCCTCCCCGCTGAACGGGCTCCGCTTGCAACAAGGGCTCGGAAATGGCAGAAACGGGGAGGATTTTGCCTTCGGAATGGGGTGAAAAGGGGAATCGGCAGCGTCACCCCATTTTTCCCTTAAAAATTCAACCATGCCGCCGCTTCTGCGGGAGAGAAACCACCCCCCCCCCCCTTCCAGGCGCTTTTCCGAGCGGGGAGGCCAGGGAAACGCATGCGTGTGTGGCACCGGAAAAACACCCGGGAAGGGAAATCCATGCCCGGATTCCACGTCCTGACACATATTCTCCTGGGAGAGCGAAGGTGAACCGCGGCCGGAGGATCCGGGAGGAGGATGAGGTCCTGGGAAGGGAAATCCATGCCCGGATTCCACGTCCTGACACATTCTCCTGGGAGAGCGAAGGGGAACCGCGGCCGGAGGATCCGGGGCAGAAAACACGGCTCCCGTGGGAGAAAGGGGTGAAATCTGCAGAAATCCCAGGCTCCAGGGAAAATCCCTGAGGCCGGGGCTCACGCTCGGAGGGTGAAACACTCCTTTTTTTTTTTTTAGGGTAGGGGGATATGGCAGCTCCTCCCGCGCTCCCCCCCAGGGCTTCCCAGCTTCACCCCAAACACCACAGCGCAAAGGAGGGACATTTCTCCGGAATTAAACGGATTTTAGGAGGCGAGCGGAGACGCTTCCCGGCTGCTTCTTCTTGCAGGGCAGAGGATCCCTCGCCGAGCCGCCGACCCCCCCCTGCCCCGTCCCGGGTGGTGTGTTTTATCCCCATTTATTCTGGCGATTTGTGGCCGGGGGTGTTTATTTTTCATCACGCTTGTTGGTGAAGGCGCCGGAGCCAAGCGCTTCCCACAAACCCGCTGTGGAAGGGAAGGATCCGGCGGCGGATCCCGGCTCATCCCAGCACCCCGGGGAACTCGGGCGTCGGTGTTTTCACACAAAAAAAAAAAGCGCCAAAGCACCTGGGAAAAAGCAGAACGAGCCTAAAAACCTCCTTTTTCCCCTCGTCCTGAACCCATCCGGCGCCAAACCCACGGATTTAATCAACCTCGAGGACCCGGGGGCTGCGAAAAGGGGAAGCTGCTTCCAAATTCCACGCTCCTTTCTCGCCGGAAAACCCAAACTGGAGCAAAACGGCGGCGATTCCCAGGAGACGGAGCAGCCGTCGGGGAGGGGAAACTTCCCGGAATATCGACGTGGGGCATCCCGTGCTCATGGGGGGAGGCAGGGAACATCCTCGCAGCCACACTCCATCTATTCAAACATCTTTCGGGTGGCTCCTGAAACCATCTTTTTTTGGGTGCTCTGCTCCGGGGATGCCTTTTTCCCCGGATGATCCCGCTCTTTGAGAGGTCTCGGGCACTTCCCGCGTCTCCGAGCCGAACCCCGAGGGGCTCTTCAGGCTCCACGTTTCCCCGTTTAAACGAAAAGAAGGTTCGATAGTCGCTTCTCCAACGGTCGGGTCCCCCCCCCTCGGGAGGGGAAGGGCGACGGGCCCCCGAGGGTTTCGGCGCTCCTGGGCGAAGGGAACACAAACCCGGCCGTTTTCGCTCCGGTTTTTTTTGCAGTTTTGAACTCCGGGAATGGTGAAAATTCAGCTTTTGCAGCCGCCGAGCCTCTGGTCCAGCCCTTCCCGGCCCCCCCCCTCCCCGCAGCAGAAGGCAGGGATTTAACACCCCCCCGCCCCCAGTTCAGAGGGAATCTCCCTCCTTCCACCCCCAGGGGAAACCCACGGCCGAAGGAGCCGCTTCCCTCCCCTCCCGCCTCTGCTAACGAGGAAGCCAGGGCTAACGAAGCGTTTCTGCGAGGGACGGAGGGGACGCTGCCCGCACCCCCACGGCCCTGTCCCAGCTGGAGCCGCGCTCCCGGCCCCGGCTTTTCCAGGAGAAAACCCAAATCAAGAGGGTACTTTGGGGAACGTTAGGGAACGGGGAAGTATTTTTTCAGGAAAAGCCGAGATTTGCTCATCTCCGGCGCCGCTGGAGCCCCAGACCAACGTTCACGCTCCGCTGCAGCCATTTTCCTCTTATTTCTAATTAAAAAAACCCATCTGAGCCCCTAAAGCGTCACCCACGGGGACATCTCCGACCCTTCCGGGAGGAAACCCCGGAATCCAGGCACCTACCTCTGGGCATGGAGCTCTGCGCGGCGGCCGGGGAGCTCTGGTGGACGACGAGCTTTTAATTAACCCAGCGCTGCAGGGAGGGAGGGGGGGGGGGGGAAAAGTCAATTAGTGGGGATCCATCGTTAGGAGGCGGGAGGAGAAGGGCGCTCCCCTCCGCCGCCCCCGGTTTTGGGGTGAGAACCTCGTTAACGAGCCTTAACGATGCGTCCTACTCCTCAGCCTAACAAAGATGTGAAAATTCAAAATACAGCCACCGGTTTGATGGGTTTTGGGGGAAATCTGCGCACTTACGGGTAAATTAACGCCTGTGGGAAGGCGTGGGATGGGGGACACACCCCATGCCCCCCCCCTTCCCCCCCCCCCCCAAGAGAGGAGCCATCCATCCATCGGGCAAGTGGTTGCCACCGGGGCCACCACGCCGGTGTGATAATAGCCATCCCCTCCCCCCAGCGAGCCCTGGACACCTTCTCTCCCCCCCCGGGGGGAAAAAACGTCGGGGGGGGGTGGAAATTGAGGATGGAGAAGGAGGAGGGCACAGCCACAGCAACCAATTAATTACAATTAATCACCAGCGCATCGTTCGCTCCGGCAACGGCGGCTGCCGGCGCTCCCGCGCCAAAACACAGCTCACGCCTTCCCACCGCCGTCATTTCGTTATTTTTCTTCAAAAAATTAAAAAAAAAAAAACAAAAAAACCCACAAAAAAAAACCCACAAAAAAAGGCCGGCCTTAATTAATTAATTAGAGCTCCCTTCGCCTATTTATGAGGCTTTTCCTAACGTATAGAGTCGGGAGAGAAAAATAAGCGGCTTCCCCCAAAAACCCGGGTTTATTTTGTCCTCGGAGGGGGGGCAGGGGGGGTGTCAGCCCTGAGATCCCTCTTTTTGGGAGGATTTTGCAGCTTTTTTTTTTTTTTTTTTTTTTTTTAAACTTTTAGCCTCGAAACGAGCCCAGAACCTTGGCGGGGGGGGGGGGGGGTATGGGGGGTGGTGGTGAACGGGACAGGCTGCTCCTTTCCTCGTTACCGCGGCGTAGCTCGTGAATTTTAAGCAGCAGCTGCACAAATCCCTTAATTACACCCCCCCAACCCCCCCTCCCAACCCCCCCCCCCCCCCCCCCAACCCCCCCTCTCCACCTCCGATCTCCCAAGGAGGAAAATAGAAATTATTCTAACAGGGGAAATTAGCAGCTGGGGCCCTGGGCTCTCGGAAAAGCATCTCCCGATTGGGGGGGGGAGAAGGGAGCGGAGGAGGAGGGGGGGAAAGGAAAAAATAGGGAAAAACATCCCTAAAATATATGAAACCTCCGTTGCGCCTGCACCTGGCTGGGGAAAGCTAAAAATCCCGCTCTGCTGATGGAGGAAAACGTCGCTTTTCACCTCAAAACGTCCAAACGCCGCAGGAAAATAATTTAGGATTATTTTAACCACCACCCCCACCCCCCCCCAAAAAAAAAGAAAAAAAAAAAAAAAAATCAGGAGTTTATTTATAAAAACCATCTCCCG
>NW_027415566.1:47767-98047 GCF_964106895.1 Numenius arquata
CCCCTCAAAACTCCCCCACCCCACGGACCCCCCCTCCTCCTTATCCCTGACCCCCCCCCTTCCCTCCCCATCTCCCTCCCCGATTGTCCCCAGGTCCGTCCGCTGGCTGGACCGCTGCATCGCCGCCAACCGCCGCCCCCGCCAGCAGAACCTCTTCGCCATCATCCAGGGGGGGCTGGACCCCACCCTGCGCACCAAGTGCCTGGAAGGTAAAGGGGACCCCTAGCACCTCGGGACCCCCAGCACCCCATGTCCCCCCACCCCCAGGACCCTCAGCACCCCAGGACCCCCAGCACCCCATGTCCCCCCAACTCCAGGACCCTCAGCACCCCGTGTCCCCTCCCAGCGACCCCCAGCACCCCCCGTGTCCCCCCACCCCCGGGACCCCCAGCACCCCATGTCCCCCCAACTCCAGGACACCCAGCCCCCCGTGTCTCCCCACCCCCAGCACCCCACCACCACCAGCCCCCCATGTCCCCCCCCCAGGACCCCCAGCACTCCTGGGACCCCCCAGCACCTCATGTCCCCCCACCCCCAGGACCCCCAGCACCCCATTTCCCCGTCCCTAGAGCCCCCCCCCGTCCCCCAACTCCTGTCCCTGGGACCCCCATCGTCCTGTTCCCCCACCCCCAGCACCCCATGTCCCCCCCCCAGGGACCCCCAGCACCCTGTGTCCCCGCCTGGGACCCCCAGCACCCCTGGGACCTCCCCCCTCCCCACCTTCCTCCCGCTCCTCATCCCCTTCCCATTCCCCACCTGCTCCTCATCCTCTGGCTTCCCACCTTATTCCTGCTCCTCATCCTCTTCCCGCTCCCCACCTTCATCCCATTCCCTCTCTGCATCACCCATTCCCCGTCTTCCTCCCGCTCTTCATCCTCCTTCCACTCCCTGCCTTCCTCCCACTCCCCATCATCTTCCCGTTCCCCATCTCCCTCCCCCTCCTTGCCTTCCACCTGCTCCTCATCCTCCTCTCGCTCTTCATCCTCTTCCCACTCCTCATCCTCCTCCCATTCCCCATCTTCCTCATCCTCCTCCCATTCCCCATCTTCCTCATCCTCTTCCCATTCCCCATCTTCCCCATCCTCCTCCCATTCCCCATCCTCCTCCCATTCCCCATCTTCCCCATCCTCCTCCCATTCCCCATCTTCCTCCCAGTCCTCATCCTCCTCCCATTCCCCATCTTCCTCATCCTCCTCCCATTCCCCATCCTCCTCCCATTCCCCATCTTCCTCATCCTCCTCCCATTCCCCATCTTCCTCCCACTCCTCATCCTCCTCCCATTCCCCATCTTCCTCATCCTCCTCATCCTCCTCCCATTCCCCATCCTCCTCCCATTCCCCATCTTCCCCATCCTCCTCCCATTCCCCATCTTCCTCTCACTCCTCATCCTCCTCCCATTCCCCATCCTCCTCCCATTCCCCATCCTCCTCCCATTCCCCATCTTCCTCATCCTCCTCCCATTCCCCATCTTCCTCCCACTCCTCCTCCCCCAGCCCCCTATTTTCCCCCCATTCCCCATCTCCTCCTTGCTCCCCACCCCCTGCCTGCCCCCCGCTGGGCTCTGGGGGGGGGTTGTGGGGTGCTGGGGGTGGGAGGGGGGGGGTGCTCACATCCCCTGCCCCCCCGAACCCCAGAGATGACCCGTCGCGACGTCCCCGGCTTCGCCATCGGGGGCCTGAGCGGGGGCGAGGAGAAGGACCGTTTCTGGCGGATGGTGAAGCTCAGCACCGACCTCCTGCCCCGCGACAAGCCCCGATACCTCATGGGCGTGGGGTAAGACCCCGCTTGGGGCGGGGAGGGGGGTGGAAATGTGGGGTTCGGGGTGTCCTCCCCCCCAAGCTCAGCCCCCTTTCCCCCCCCCCCCCCCCCCGCACCCCAAAACAGCTACGCCACCGACCTGGTGGTCTGCGTCGCCCTGGGCTGCGACATGTTCGACTGCGTCTTCCCCACCCGCACGGCGGTAAGAGGTCGGGGGAAGGAGGGGTTTTGGGGGGGAGGGGGGGGGGGGGGGGCAGGACATACACACCCCCCCCACCCCCACCCCAACACACACAAACCCCCTCTCCCCCTCCCCGCAGCGTTTCGGCTCAGCCCTGGTCCCCTGGGGATCCCTCCAGCTGAAAAACCAACAATTCGCCAAAGATTTCCGTCCCATCGACCAGAAATGCGGCTGCCCCACCTGCCAGCGGTGGGTGGGGATGGGGGGGGGGGTATCTCACGCATACATTCCCCCCCCCATTCCCTCCATCCATCCCTCTAAAACCCCCCCCCCCCCCCTCCAAATTTAGCCACAGCCGCGCGTACCTGCACGCCCTGCTCCGCAGCGAGACGGCCGCCCTCCACCTCCTCACCGTCCACAACATCGCCTACCAGGTGGGCAAAGGGTGGGAGCTGGGGGGGGTCCCAGACCCTTCCCCCCCCCCCCCCCTCTTTAACCCTCACCCCCACCCCCCTCCAAACCTCTCTCCTCACCCACCCCCACAGCTCAACCTGATGAGCTCCATGCGGGAGAGCATCCTGGCCGGCCCGCTTCCCCGAATTCGTCCGGGAATTCCTGGGGACCATGTACGGGGGGCGGGAGAAGGTCCCCCCCTGGGTCCTGGAGGCGCTGGACGCCGTCGGCATCACCCTCGAATAACGGCGACACCCCCCCTCGCCGCCCCATCCCCGGGGGGGGTCCTGCACCCCGGCAGCCCCCCATCTTCCCCTCCCCCCCCACCCCCCCCGGGCGGTTTTATCCTTTCCATATTTCTATTTTTGTACATTTTTTGTGGGGTTTTTTTACTGCTTTGGGCTTTTTTTTTTTTTTAAGGGGGGGGGGGGCGGCTGCGCCAGCCAAATAAAATTTCTTGGGGGGAACAGCAGCTTGGGTGGCTCTGAATGGGTGGGGGTGGGGGGCAAATGGGTCTGGGGACCCCCCAAATGGATCTGGGGGGGGGCAAATGGGTCTGGGGACCCCCCAAATGGGTCTGGGGGGGGGACCTAGATGGGTCTGGGGGCCTCCAAATGGATCTTGGGGAGGGGGGAAATGGGTCTGGGGGGGACCCAAATGGGTCTAGGGGAGCAAATAGGTCTGGGGGGGCCCCAAATTGGTTCAAGGGGGCCCTAAATGGGTCTTGGGGGGAGGGAGCAAATGGGTCTGGGGGGGCTGTTTGCCCACGGTGGGGGCTCAGTGGCCCCTTGGGGCTGCGCTGGCCCTGGGCAGGGTGGGATCGGGGGGGGGGGGTGTCACAATCCTGGGGGTAGGGGGGACAGTGTGGGGGGGGGTGTCCTGGGGCACAGGGGGTCACCCAGTTCCCGCCCCCCCCGGGTGGGGGGGGGTCAGCTCCTGTCCCAGGGTCCGGCAGAGCCCACGGCCGGAGACCCAGCGATTTGGGGGTCCCGGGAGGTGACGGAGGGAGAGGATGGGGGGGGGGTGTCTGGGGAGGGAGGGGAGGGGACCTGGGGGGTCGCGGGGGGGGGGGGGAACTGGGGACACTTTGGGACCCCAGGAGCGCAGAAGGGGCTCTGGGGACACTCGGGGGTCTGGGGGGGGGGGGACATGGGGGTGCCAGGGACATTGAGGGGCCCCAGGAAAGCAGGAGGGGGATTGGGGGACAGAGGGGCGGGGGGCGCTGGGGGAGCAGGGTCACGGCTGGGGGGGGGGGCAGGACCCGGATTCCCTCCGCTGGCATCGTCATCGTCACCGTCGCTGACGTCACACCCCGGATCTGTCCCGTCGTTATCGCCGTCACCCGCCTGGCCCCCACCCGTGTCCCCAACCCCGCTGGCGGGTCCCCACCCTCCCTCGGGGACCCTCGGGGGGGGGGGGGGGGGACACAGGGCTCAGGATCCCACATGGGGGGCGGGATGGGGGGGAGGGGGGGGGGAGCCGGGTGCCACCCTGGGGTCCCCCCCCCCAGAGGGGACAAATTGGGGCAGGATCCGGCCGGGGAAGGGGCTGGGTGTAAATAGAAAGGGGGGGGGGGGCTCAGGGGGATGGGGGTGTCCTGGGGGGGGGGGGGCTGGGGAGTGCAGCCCCCTGCACACAGGGCCTGGGGATGGGGACAGGGATGGGGACAAGGAATGTGGATGGGGAGAGGGGACAGGGACAAGGGATGGGGACAAGGGACAGGGATGGGGACAAGGAATGGGGACAAGGGACATGGATGGGGAGAGGGGACAGGGACAGGGACAAGGGATGGGAATAGGGATGGGGACAGGGATGGGGACAAGGAATGGGGACAAGGGACATAGATGGGGAGAGGGGACAGGGATGGGGACAAGGAATGGGGACAGGGATGGGGAAAAGGGACAGGGATGGGGACAAGGGATGGGAACAGGGATGGGGCCAGGGATGGGGACAAGGGACAGGGATAGGGACAAGGAATGGGGACAAGGGACATGGATGGGGAGAGGGGACAGGGACAGGGACAAGGGATGGGAACAGGGATGGGGACAGGGATGGGGACAAGGAATGGGGACAAGGGACAGGGATGGGGAGAGGGGACAGGGATGGGGACAGGGATGGGGAAAAGGGACAGGGATGGGGAGAGGGGACAGGGACAAGGGATGGGAACAGGGATGGGGACAAGGGACAGGGATGGGGAGAGGGGACAGGGACAGGGACAAGGGATGGGGACAGGGATGGGGACAAGGAATGGGGACAAGGGATGGGGAAAAGGGACAGGGATGGGGAGAGGGGACAGGGATGGGGACACCAGGTCCATCCCTTCCCGGCAGGGGTGACGTTTCCTCCTGGGACACGCTGGTGGCCTTTCTCCCCATCACCCCGGTGCCCCACCCGTGGCTGTGACACCGCGTGAGCTCCCAGGGACACCCCCCACCCCCCCCGCAATGTCCCCCACCCCCAGGGTCCCCAACAGGCTGCGGTACCCCCCCCCCCCCCCGGGGTGTCATCTGCCCCCACCTCCCAGTCTGTGTTGGGGGGCTGGGGGAGGAGAGGGGGGGCTGAGTTGGGGGGGGCAGGAGGGTGGATCTGTGGGGCTGAGAGGGTCCCTGGGGGGTCTGGGAGGTTGGACTTGGGGGTCTGGGGGCCTCCAAAATGTGGGTCCTGGAGGGGGGGGGATCTGGAGGCTCAGACTTGTGGGTCCTGGTGGGGGGGGGTGGGGTTTTTGTGTTGGGGGGGGTCTCAGATCCTGGACGTGTGGGTCCTTCGGGGGTCCTGGAGGTCACACGTGTGGGTCAGACTTGTGGGTCCCAGCCCTCGGACACGGGGGTCCATGTTGGGGGCCGGGGGGGGGCTAAGACCCCTCCACCCACCGACCCTATTTTCAGCTCAACAACCCCCCCCCCTGCCACATTTGGGGGCTCCCCCCCCCCCCCCCCAGCAACTCCAGGGGGGGACGGGACGGGCACCCCCACCCCCTGCCCCACAGCAGGTTGGGGGGCGGGCGGCGGCGCGGGGGGTGTGTGTGGGGGGGGAGCCCTGCGTTGAGGGGGGGGGTGGCCGTGGGGAGGAAGTTTGTGGATGGGGTGGGGTGACCTGGGGCTGCGTCACACGTATCTGGAGATTTCTGTCACTGCCAGCCCCCCCCCGGGCCAGTGACAGCGCCAGCCGCAAGCGGGTGAGCCACTGGGAGCCACTGGGAAGGGCTGGGAGGAGAACCTGGGGTGAACTGGGAGTGACTGGGGAGGGCTGGGAGTGGAACCTGGGGTGAATTGTAAGCGACTGTGAGCAACTGGGGAGGGCTGAGAGCAGAACCTGGGGTGAACTGGGAGTGATTGGGAGCCACTGGGAGCAACTGGGGAGGGCTGAGAGCAGAACCTGGGGTGAACTGGGAGCAACTGGGAGCCACTGGGGAGGGCTGGGAGAGGAACCTGGGGTGAACTGTGAGCGACTGTGAGCAACTGGGGAGGGCTGAGAGCAGAACCTGGGGTGAACTGGGAGCAACTGGGAGCCACTGGGGAGGGCTGGGAGAGGAACCTGGGGTGAACTGGGAGCGACTGGGAGCAACTGGGGAGGGCTGGGAGAGGAACCTGGGGTGAACTGGGAGCGACTGGGAGCAACTGGGGAGGGCTGAGAGCAGAACCTGGGGTGAACTGGGAGCAACTGGGAGCCACTGGGGAGGGCTGGGAGAGGAACCTGGGGTGAACTGTGAGCGACTGGGAGCAACTGGGGAGGGCTGAGAGCAGAACCTGGGGTGAACTGGGAGCAACTGGGAGCCACTGGGGAGGGCTGGGAGAGGAACCTGGGGTGAACTGTGAGCGACTGGGAGCAACTGGGGAGGGCTGAGAGCAGAACCTGGGGTGAACTGTGAGCGACTGGGAGCAACTGGGGAGGGCTGGGAGAGGAACCTGGGGTGAACTGTGAGCGACTGGGAGCAACTGGGGAAGGCTGAGAGCAGAACCTGGGGTGAACTGGGAGCAACTGGGAGCCACTGGGGAGGGCTGGGAGAGGAACCTGGGGTGAACTGTGAGCAACTGGGGAGGGCTGAGAGCAGAACCTGGGGTGAACTGGGAGCAACTGGGAGCCACTGGGGAGGGCTGGGAGAGGAACCTGGGGTGAACTGTGAGCGACTGGGAGCAACTGGGGAGGGCTGAGAGCAGAACCTGGGGCGAACTGTGAGCGATTGAGCAACTGGGGAGCCACTGGGAGCAACTGGGGAGGGGTGGGAGCAGAAGCTGGGGTGAACTGGGAGCCACTGGGATCTACTGGAAGAGCTGGGAAGGACTGGGAGCTGCACACCCCCCCAACCCCAAGCTCTTCTTGGCCCCCCTGATCCCCCTGAACCCTTGTCTGCCCCCCCCGGGGCTCCCCCAGACCCTTCTCTGCACCCCAAAGTTCCCCCCGACCCCTCTCTGCCCCCCCCAGAGTCCTGTCCCCCCCCCCCCCCGGGGGCTCCCCCCGAACCCCCTCTGCACCCCAAGACCCCTGTGCCCCCCCCGGGGGGGCCCCCCGGGGGGGCCCCCCGACCCCCTTCTGCACCCCAAGACCCCTGTGCCCTCCCCGGGGGGCTCCCCCGACCCCTCTCTGCCCCCCCAGACCCCTGTGCCCCCCCCGGGGGGCTCCCCCGACCCCTCTCTGCCCCCCCAGACCCCTGTGCCCCCCCCGGGGGCTCCCCCCGACCCCTCTCTGCACCCCAAGACCCCTGTGCCCCCCCCGGGGGCCCCCCCCGACCGCCCTCTGCCCCCCCAGACCCCTGTGCCTCCCCCGGGGGCTCCCCCCGACCCCCCTCTGCACCCCAAGACCCCTGTGCCCCCCCCGGGGGGCCCCCTGACCCCTCTCTGCCCCCCCAGACCCCTTCTCTGTACCCCAAATCTCCCCCCGACCCCTCTGTGCCCCCCCCGACCCTTCTCTACACCCCAAAGTTCCCCTCGACCCCTCTGTGCCCCCCCCGACCCCCGTCCATCCCACCCCCCCCGGGGATTCCCCCCCACCCTCTCTGTGCCCCCCAAGACCCTTGTCCCCCCCGCCAGGGGCTCCCCCTGACCCCCCTCTGCACCCCCTTTCCGTCTCCTCCCCCCCCCCCCCCCAGCACCAAGCCCACCCGTCACCGGGCCAGAGGCTCCCAGAGGGGGTCCCACTGGGGGGGGGGGGGTGTCCCCACCCACCGGCACAGCCCCCCCCCCCCTTATCACACCCGATACCGCTTATCAGCACCCACCCCACTGCGGCTGCGCCCCCCCGGCCACGTTGTGGGGGAACGGGGAGGGGGGTGTGAAAGGAGAGGAGGGGGGGCAAAGGTTGGGGGGGACTGGTATGGGGTGGGGGGACAGTGTTGGGTGGGCACAGGGTGGGATTTGGGGGGCCGAGTGGTTGGGTGGGCACAGGGTGGGTTTTGGGGGGCCGAGGGAGCGGGTGGGTGGGCACAGGGTGGGTTTTGGGGGGCTGAGGGAGCGGTTGGGTGGGCACGGGGTGGGTTTTGGGGGGCTGAGGGAGTGGGTGGGCACAGGGTGGGTTTTGGGGGGCTGAGAGTGCAGCTGGGTGGGCACAGGGTGGGTTTTGGGGGGCTGAGGGAGCGGGTGGGTGGGCACGGGGTGGGTTTTGGGGTGCCCACCCCAGGCCCCCCCCCCGTGAGTGGCCGGTTGCCCCCCGCAGGCGGTGGCCGGAGCCATGAAGTGCCAGCTGAGCCTGCCCCTCCTGCTGCCCCCCCTCCTGCTCTGCCTGGCGCTGCTGGGGCTGCGGCTGCAGCGCCCCCAGGAGCCCCCCGACACCCCCTCTTTGCTCCGCCGCCGCCCCCCCAAACCCCCCGCCAGGGCCGCTTTCCTCTGGGGACAGGAGCCCCCCAGCCCCGACAACGCCACGGCCCGAGCGGCGCCCCCCCCCCGGCACCCCCTGCAGCCCCCCTACCCCTACCCTTACCGCTTCCTCCTCAACGAGCCCCACAAGTGCCGGGGGGGGCCACCCTTCCTGGTGCTGCTGGTGGCCAGCCAGCCGGGGGACACGGCCGGCAGGGCTACCATCCGGCAGACGTGGGGCAACGAGAGCTCGGTGCCGGGGGTCTCCATCCTGCGGCTTTTCCTCTTGGGGTTGCACCCCGTTTTCGGGCGGGAGCTGCGGGGGACGTTGGAGGAGGAGAGCCGGCTACACCGCGACCTGCTACAGCAGGATTTCCTGGATACCTACAACAACCTGACGCTGAAGACGCTGATGGGGATGGAATGGGTGACGCGTTACTGCCCCGAGGCCGCCTACGTGATGAAGGCCGACAGCGACGTCTTCCTCAACCTGGACTACCTGGTGCGGCGCTTCCTCCTGCCCCCCAAAAAAAACTTCATCACGGGTTACGTCTACCGCAACACCGGGCCCATCCGTCACCCGGCCTACAAGTGGTACGTGCCCCGCGAGGTCTA
Organism: Numenius arquata; assembly: GCF_964106895.1. Lineage (NCBI taxonomy): Eukaryota > Metazoa > Chordata > Aves > Charadriiformes > Scolopacidae > Numenius > Numenius arquata. Next base: position 56,564 of record NW_027415566.1, read on the forward strand.
CCCCAACAACACCTACCCCCCTTACTGCGGCGGCCCCGGCTACGTCTTCTCCGGCGATTTGGCTACTAAAATCTATATGGTGGCTCAGAAGTTGCCCCTCATCAACATGGAGGATTCCTTCGTGGGCATCTGCCTGCACGCGCTGGGCATCGGCGTCACCCACAGCCCCATGGGGGTCTTCAACATGTACTGGCTGCAGTACAAGAAGTGCCGCTTCTCCCGGCTAGTGATGGTCCACCACTACCAGCCACAGGACGTGCTCGCCATCTGGCCCGATTTCCAGCAGACCAAGTGCCCGAGATAGCCACGGCGGGAGGGGCTCGGCCGTGACGGGGCTGCCGGCCACCCCAGCATCCCGCAGCTCCGGTGGCCAGTAGCACCGTGCTGGAATCTGCCGGCCACCCCAGCATCCCGCAGCCCCGGTGGCCAGTAGCACCGTGCTGGAATCTGCCGGCCACCCCAGCATCCCGCAGTCCCAGTGGCCAGTAGCACCGTGCTGGGACCCGCTGGCCACTGGAGCATCCCGCAGCCCCGGTGGCCAGTAGCACCGTGCTGGAATCTGCCGGCCACCCCAGCATCCCGCAGCTCCGGTGGCCAGTAGCACCGTGCTGGGACCTGCCGGCCACTGGAGCATCCCGCAGCCCCGGTGGCCAGTAGCACCGTGCTGGAATCTGCCGGCCACCCCAGCATCCCGCAGCTCCGGTGGCCAGTAGCACTGTGCTGGGACCTGCCGGCCACTGGAGCATCCCGCAGCCCCGGTGGCCAGTAGCACCGTGCTGGAATCTGCCGGCCACCCCAGCATCCCGCAGCTCCGGTGGCCAGTAGCACCGTGCTGGAATCTGCTGGCCACTGGAGCATCTCTCAGCCCTGGTGGCCAGTGCCCGCTGGCCACCCCAGCACCTTGCAGCCCCGGTGGCCAGTAGCACCGTGCTGGAATCTGCCGGCCACCCCAGCATCCCGCAGCCCCAGTGGCCAGGAGCACTATGCCAGGAGCCACTGGCCACTGGAGCAACTCCCAGCCCTGATGACTGGTACCCACTGGCCACCAGAGCATCCTGTAGCCCTGGTGCCACCGTGTGGGTACCTGCTGGCCACCAGAGCATCCTGCAGCCCCAGTGGCCAGTGCCACTGTGCTGGGATCTGCTGGCCACCCTAGCATCCCGCAGCCCCGGTGGCCAGTGCCGACATGCCAGGACCCGCTGGCCACCAGAGCATCCTGTAGCCCTGGTGCCCACCGTGCTGGGACCTGCTGGCCACCGGAGCATCCCGTAGCCCCGGTATCACCAAGCCAGGACCCGCCGACTCTCTGGCCAGTCCCTGGCTACTGAGCAGCCGCTCGGGGCCAGCTCCGAACCTCAGGGCACTCGGGAGCCCCCACTCCGCCGCCCCTGGCCCCCCGGGGGACGGTTGCCCCCCAAAATTGAGCCACCAGCTGGTACCCAGGGACCAGCGCCGTCACTTTACTGTCCTTTTTAATATTATTAATATTATTATTAATTATTTTTGCAGCCGTCCGGGTGGTCGGGGACCTCACCGGCGGCAAAACCGCGCCCGGCGTTAAGTTATAGCCGATATTTGTAATAAAAAGGGGCTGGAAACAGCCAAATTGAGCTCCGCCAACCGCCTCCTCTCTCCCGCTGCCGGCACCGTGCCACGGTTGCCCATGGGGCAAACCCGTGCCGGAAAAGGGGGTTGCCCTCACCAAAATTCCCGGTTCCAGCCCCGGTTTTTGGCTCCGGTTGGTGAACAAACGCCGCCGGGGCGATACCGGCTCTGGCGCAAGGCAGAGGGGGGGGAATAAAGTCGCGGTGGCCGAGGTGCCGCGGTGAAGGAGCCGTGGCTACTTGTGCACCACCACGCCGGCACACGCCGGGGCCTTATGGGCTACTGACGGAGATAAAGAGCCAGCTCCAGTGTTTACTTTTGGTGGGAAAAGTGGGATTTTATAGCTCCGAGCCCGACGGCGGCGTGGCTTTGGCATCTGGCAGCCCAAGAGGTGCCGGGATGTTTGGCACAGCCCCAAGCCCGGCAAACGCCGCTCCCCCTTTCCTCAGAAAGGCGAGGGAAGGGGAAAGGCTGCCGGAGGGTGGTGGGTTTGGGGAATGTTGGGATTTAGGGTGAGTTCGGGGAGTGCCGGGGTTGGGGTTCAGGGAGCATCGGGGTTGAAGTTTAGGGAGTGCCGGAGTTGGGGTTTGGAGAATGTTGGGGTTTAGGGTGGGTCTGGAGAACGTTGGGGTTCAGGGTGGGTTTGGAGAACGTTGGGGTTTTGGGTGGGTTTGGAGAACGTTGGGGTTTTGGGTGGGTTTGGGGAATGTTGGGGTTTAAGGTGGGTTTGGGGAACGTTGGGATCTAGGGTGGGTTTGGGGAATGTTGGAGTTGGGGTTTAAGGTGGGCTGGGGGAACATTGGGGTTCACGGTGGATTTGGGGAATGTTGGGACTCACAGTGGGTTTAGGGAGTGCTGGAGCTGGGGCTCAGGGAGGGCCAGGGTTGGGGTTCATGGTGGGTTTGGGGAATGTTGGGGTTCATGGTGGGTTTGGGGATTGCTGGGGTTGGGGTTCAGGGAGTGTCTGGGCTGAGTGTCAAGGTTGGGGTTTACGGTGGTTTAGGGAGTGCCGGGGTCGGGGCCAGGCTGGGCAGTGACGGAAGAGCCCCAGGAATTATCTCCACCAGGAACTGGCGCCTGAAAAATCCCATTCCCGGCTCCTTCCTCCTCCACTGATTCTGCGGAGCTTTAAGCAATCAATAATAGGGGCTCACCCAAGGCTGGAGCTCCTGGGGGTCCCTCATCTCCTCCCTCCTGGGGCCCTTCAGTCTCCAAACCGAAGAGTTTGGGGTCATTACAACTGCAGAAAGCGGGGAATAATCCCAATTTGGGGTTAGTTTTAGAGGCAGGAGGGCGGTGCCGGGAAACCAGGCCTTGGGGAGACCAAAACGTCAAGAATTTTTGTGTTTATTCATCTACATTCAGCGTATTCCAGGTGTGCTGCCCGAGGAGCCGGGCATACAAAACCCACTCTTTCCCACTGGTTTGTTTTCGTTTTTTGTTTTTGTTTTGTTTTGTTTTTTTTTTTTAAAATAAAATCTTCACTTATAAAACTGAAACACTAAAGCATTAAAATACAGAAAAAGCCTCGTTTAACTCACTTCACAAAAAAGCATTAAACGGATGACATATCCCTTATCTATTTAAAGCCGTTACGGTCTTCACGCTTCCACCTCCGTTTTTGTTTTGTTTTTTTTAAATAGAAAAAGGATACCCGAATTGTATTAACTCCAAAAAAAAAAAAAAAAAAATTAAAAATAAAAATAATAATAATCCTATTTCGACAAAGTTGTAAATGGCAACTAACAAACCATTAAATACAGAGATGCCCAAAATACAGCTAAAGTATGGAATTACAAGATACTCAACCATTAGTGACCGGTATCACAAAGAGCACGGCAACATGGAAACTGGGGGGGGGGGCAAAGGGGGGGGATCTGGGAAGGGGGGTGTGTGGGGGGGTGTTTGTTGGGGTGGTTTTTTTTGTTTTGGTTTTTTTTTTTGTTTTTTTTTTTTGTTGTTGTTGTTTTTTTTTTTACCGTGATGCGATAAAACTGACGCTCCAAAGGGAGGGAGGGAGGGAGGGGGGCGGCTTTATCTGTACTGGTAATTCATGCTGTGGTCGTTTCTGCCGTAGCCGCCTTGGGACGCCTGGTAGGAACTGGGGGGGCCGCTGTAGTTTTGGCCTGAACCGGGGGAGTTGTAGTTGGACTGGGAGGAATATCCACCTGCGGAGAAGGGAGGGGTGGGGGGGGGTGAGGGGGTGGGGAAAGAGGAAGAAAAATGCCGAATTACAATCATAGAATCATAGAATCATAGAATCATCCAGGCTGGAAGAGACCCTTGGGATCATCGAGTCCAACCATCTACCCTACACTACAAAGTTCTCCCCTATACCATATCCCCCAACACCACATCATAGTGTGGGAAAAAACAGCCGTTTTAATGCCGAATGGGAGTTTGGTTGGTTGGTTTTTTTTAACTAAAATCCAGGACCCGCAGCCACACAAACCGCCACCCTCGGAAAAAAAAAAAAAAAAAATCCCTCGGGAAATGCCGAGTACTGACCTTGCTTACCTTGGTACGAGGACCCTCCGCCCCCAGAGCCACCCCCGTAGCCCCCGTGCGAGCCGGTGTTGTAGGAGGCACCTCCCGAGTAGTTGTTGCCACCGCGGCCACTGTTGCCACCGTAACCTGGAAGGGAGAAAAGGGGGGGGGGGGGTAAGGAGGGGGGACCGGTCTCACCGATGGGGGGGTGGGGGTGGCTCCTGGAAGGAATATTTGGGGCTTGGGGGTTCAAGGAGCCAAAGTTCTGCCTCTTTCCCTCTCCTCAGGGTGCTAAAAGCTCCCCACCAAGCTGGGAAGCACCCGGGAGGGTGTGGATCTGAGCCGCTCACCCCCCCGGAGCAGGAATCCGACGCTAAAGGATGAAGTAAGAACTGGGGAACTCCATCTTCATCCTCCCAAATGCAAGAGCGTGGCCCCAAGGTGGAGGAAGCCAAACCCCAGGAGGTTTCCTGCCCAGTTGTTGGGTCTCATCCAATTAAATCAATTAAAGCTGAGCCCTCCGAGCCCTGGGAGGTTGTAGAATCGTGGGATGGGTTGGGTTGGAGGGACCTTAAAGCCCCCCCAGTGCCACCCCCGGGCACCTCCCACCAGACCAGGTCGCTCCAAGCCCCATCCAACCTTGGCCTTGAACCCCTCCAGGGATGGGGCAGCCACAGCTCCTCTGGGCAACCTGGGCCAGGCTCTCACCACCCTCAGAGCGAACAATTTCTCCCTAAATCTCCCCTTTTTCAGCTTAAAACCCTTCCCCCTCGTCCCATGGCTCCCCTCCCTCATCCCTGCTCCCTCCCCAGCTTTCCTGGAGCCCCTTGAGGGACTGGAAGGGGCTCCAAGGTCTCCCCGGAGCCTTCTCTTCTCCAGGCTGAACCCCCCCAACTCTCTCAGCCTGTCCTCCCAGCAGAGGGGCTCCAGCCCTCCCAGCATCTCCGGGGCCTCCTCCAGCCCCGCTCCGACACCTCCGTGTCCTTCTGATGGCCCCCCACAAAAGCACCCCCACACTCACTGAATTTGCTCTCGTAGTTGTAGTCGGAGCCTCCGCCGCCCGGCGAGTTGTAGGAGTTGGAGTAGGAGGAATAGTTGCCCTGGCCGTGGTTGTAGCCTTTCTGCTTGCCCTGGGGGGGGCCGTAGTTGCCGTACTGGTTTTGGTTGTAGGATTGCTGCTGTTGGCCCTGATGGGACTGGTAGCCCGAGCCGTAGGAGGGTTTTTGCTGGCCACCGTGCTGCTGTTTCTTGCCGCCGTGTTTGGGAGGCACCGGCGAGTTGTAGTTATCGCCCCCCTGGTAGTAAGAGCCGTAGCCGGAGGAGCCCCCGCCGCCGCCTCCGCCGCCGCCCCCCGAGTTGGAGTGGCCGCCGTTGCTGTAGAATTGGCCTAAACAGAGAGAAAAATATCTTTTTTTGGGGTTTGGGTGTTTTTTTGCCTTTTTTTTTTTTTGGGGGGGGTGTGTGAGGGTGGGGCAGGCACTATTTTAGCAATTGAGATCTTACCCTGGGCAACGCCAGGGTTTAGGAGCGGTTTTTCTCGGGGGGTGGGGGGGTTAGAGGTGAGATACCGTCTTCATCCGAGCAAGGAATCGTGAAAAACACGGAAACAACCCCCATTTTCCGGCCACCCCGGGCGACACCCCGCTCCCTTCCTCCCTCCTTCCCCCCCTGCCCCCCCCCCCCCCCCCAATTTAATTCCCAACGTATCCCACTCCGCTCAGGGCTCCGACGGGTTCTACACGCGCCGACAGTCACCGAGGCTCTACAGAGAGTTTGGGATCTGCTGCTCCAACCACATTTGAGCCAATTCAGCCCTCGGCGGCTCCGCAGCCCGGGAGAGGCGCTAACGAGGAATAAAGCTCCTTCCCATAACGAGGAATTGTGCCCATGCCCAGGGCGGATGGCTCCAGGATGGATTCAGCCAGCAGACAAGGATCCAACGGGAATGGAGAGGCGTGGGGCGTGGGCAAATTGAACCTTTTTACCCCCAAATTGGGGATCCGAGGTACCAAAAAAAAAAAAACCTCCATCAAAACACTCCATTCCGAGAGCCTGGAGCGCTGGAAACAGGCCAGAGTTAAGTCTGGAGTTTAATTTTAAAATTTATTTATCAAGAATATTACAGTAGCCGTTCTTTTCCTGCCCAAATTGCTGCCAGTTGAACTTTCGGGGGAGTTCTTTGCCGTCGGGGCTTGAGAGCGAGAGGACTTAATCCTACGTATTAAAAACTAAAATTTCTTTTCAATAAAAGCCACTAAAATCTAACTAAAAACCCGGCTCCAGGGACGGAGCTGCGCCTCCGAAGAGAGGGGACGGGTTTGCTCCCATCTCCTCCCAAAAGGGAGGAAAAATGGGGGAGAATTTAGTTAAAAAGGAGGCAAAGAGGAAAATCCGGTGCCTTTGGAGCCCCCAGTTCCGTGTGGAGCCACCGGGACGACCCGGGGTGAGGGCCAAGCCCAGCTCTGGCCGTAAATGGGGTGGGTTCGGGCTGGGAATTCACCTCAATTGGCATTTTTTCATCGTTTTATCGATTCTCATCTATCCCCCCTGCGCTACGACTTTCTACCCAAGATTTTTTTCCCCCCTTTTCCCCAGAAAATCAGGATTTAGTGGTGCAGAAAAGGGGGTTCTGCCCTCGATTCTGCTCCGGCCGTGGCTGTAGCAGGATATTTCCGCACCCAGAGACCCCTCGTTGGTGTTAAATCCCCAGTTTTGGGTCAAGGGCGGGGGGGATTTCTCCAGAGCGAGGGGTTCCGAGCTCCAATCGAGCCACGGATGCTGGAAACGGGTCTCTCCCAAATGAATTAATTCTGGAATTTCCATTTTATATCGACGACTTCATATTGAGCTACCAAGTTTTAACGCCGTCGGACATGGATTTATTTGAATTTCCCCCCATTCAAAGGTAAGGAATCCAAATATCCGGCCAGGAGGAGTGACTCCAACGGGCAGTCGCTTAAAAAAGGGCATTTTTTCCACCTCTTTCAGGACAGAATCTACTCCTTTGTATAAAAAAAGTCATTCCCTCAACCAGCAGCTTTCTAAAATAACAGGGCACGCGTTACTATTATTATTTAAAGTATCCGTTAAACACCTTGAAATTGGCTTTTTTTTTTTTTCCCTAAATCTGGTGCTTCCCAGGTCAAAGGTGGGTTATTTTTTTTTTTTCTTTCTTTTGCTTCGTTTTTTAGTTCCTTGAATCACTGAATTAACTCAAATGTCCTCGAAGCCTCGCAAGTCCAACCGAGCGCATCCGACGGCGCCGCAAACAGCGACAAACAAAATACAGTCAGAAAAAAACCATAAACCCCAGGAAATAAACCCAAAAAAGTACCATCCCAAGAATAAAGGACCAAACACTCGGAATTCAGAGACTCGGCCTCTCCAGCAGCCAATTGGGAGTTACCCCAATTCCCGATTCCAGCGGAATTGAATTCTCCAGGTGAGGAATTTTAGAGGCTCAGGGTGTTTTTTGGGGCAGCGCCGTCAAGTGCTTTAGGCCCTTTACCCTTGGCTCGAAAAAAAGCCCATTTTTGGGTTAAACGACCGAATCCACCCTTTTTTTCCCCCCCCAAGCTTTTAACAGGGTGACGCCAACCCCCGATGCCCGGGGGTTTCTGGGATGAGGGAGCACAATTCCAATTCTCGTTAAACCCCAATTAGCTGCCACCCCCAGCAGACCCCAACCCCTCCCCGTGTTACAAAGCGTGGGGGGGGGGGTTAAATTCCATGAGATTTGAGTCCCCCCCCCTCCCCCCGATTCCGCGTACAAGTCAAACGCTTAAAAAGCCGGACTGGAAAAAAGTCCTTCCCGTAGGGAGAGGCGCGTTACCCCGACGGCCGGGATTTCTTAAAAGGCTCAAATTTTATCCAAAACCCACCGTAAATTAAGACAAAAAGGTAGATTTCAAACACTGCAGTTTCTTAAAAGTGACGCTTTCCAGAAAAAAAGCAAAAGATGGGCTTTTTTGTGGATTTTTTTTTTTTTTTTTTGCCTTTACGCTGATAAACGGAGCCGGCTTGGAAATTTGTGCCAATTTTGTCCCAAAAAAAAAAAAAAAAAAAAAAAAAAAGCAGCACCAAAAACCACCTTCCTTGGATAATCGGTTCCCCCCGGCGCGTACACGGAAGAAAGGACCCAGTTCAAAGGCAAATCCCGATAAAAAAAACAAAAAAAAAACCAAAAAAAAAAGGAAAAATTGTCTGGAATCCTGCAGACTAAGGGAGTTTCAGGACAAGCTGCGGTGACAAAACCACTGTTGAGAAACCCAGTGAAGCAGAGGGACACGGCACCAACGCTTGGGGTTTTGGACTTCGAGAGAAATTGGTGTAAAAAAGCTGCGGTTTGGGTTTGTTTTTTTTTTGGGTTTGTTTGCTTTTTTTTGTTTTGTTTTTTTTTTTTTTTTGTGTGAGTGTGCAAGACTTTTAGATGATCTAGGAAGCCCCAAAATCATGATAGCCGTAGCAGTCTGTGAAAAAGTCACCTACAAAAGGGGGAGAACAGAGCAGAGAAAAGAAATTAGAATCCTTTGGAAGATGGCAAAAGGCGCCACATTTGAAAAGTCGTGTTTTTAGATTTCTCTGCTCCTCTCACCCCCCCCCCCAGTGAAGGCTCCTTTTTCTCAAGCCCAAATCGCTGCGTCTTTTGAGGTTTTTTTGGTGGGTTCTTTTTTTTTTTTTGGATCAAGAAAAAAAAAAACCTTAAAAAATCCCATTGAAAAAGCGTGGCCGACAGCTTCACGTGGCTCAAAGCAGAGAAATTTAAAATATTCACGGTTTCGAGAGGAAACGTGAAGTCACCTGGATTCGCGTTTTAAACTTTTAAACCGGTATTTTCATTACTTCTCATTCCAAAAAGAGGAAAAAAAAAAAAAAACAAACAAAAACAAAACCAAAAACCCTTTTAAGAAGGTTCCGCACGAGCCCCGGTGCGACCCGCTCCGAGTTTCGCGCCCCCAGCAGCTCGACGCCTTTTCCGAATTTAATATTTATAAAAAAAAACCAACCCCAAACAAAACCCCACTTACTGTAGCCTGCCGTCGCCGAATTCCCTCCGTAGCCGTAACTTCCGTACCCAGCACCTGGATTGGAAGAAAAATGCTTAATTACAAGGAAAACGAAGGGCGCGAAGGGGTCGTGTGACACCGGGAGGAAAGGCTGGGGGGGGGGGGGGATTAATTTGTGGGGGTTTGGGGGTGATTTGGGGCAGCGCCTCACCTGCGTTCATGTAGCCGCCGTGGTTGCCACCGAATCCGCCCCGGCCTCTGCCGCGGCCCCGCATGTTGCCGCCCCGGCCACGGCCCCGCATGTTGGGCGGGGGGGGCACCTCGTTGTGCATGGGGCCCCCCATGCCGAAGCCCGGGTTGTGCTGCTGGGGCAAGAGAGAGAGGGAGGTGGTGTGGGGGGGGTGTCAGCCAGCCCCGGCTTCCCCATTGCATCCTCCCAAGGAAGCCCCAAAACAGGGCCAGGGGAGACCTAGAACTGAGGGGGGGGGACACCAAGGCAGACCTAGAACTGGGGGGGGGGGACGACACACGCCAAGGCAGACCTAGAACTAGGGGGTGGGGGGGACCCCAAGGCAGACCTAGAACTGGGGGGGACACAACACATGCCAAGGCAGACCTAGAACTGGGGGGGGGACACGACACATGCCAAGGCAGACCTAGAACTGGGGGGGGACGACACACACACCAAGGCAGACCTAGAACTGGGGGGGGACGACACACACACCAAGGCAGACCTAGAACTGGGGGGGGACGACACACACACCAAGGCAGACCTAGAACTGGGGGGGGACGACACACACACCAAGGCAGACCTAGAACTGGGGGGGGACGACACACACACCAAGGCAGACCTAGAACTGGGGGGGGACGACACACACACCAAGGCAGACCTAGAACTGGGGGGGGACGACACACACACCAAGGCAGACCTAGAACTGGGGGGGGACGACACACACACCAAGGCAGACCTAGAACTGGGGGGGGACGACACACACACCAAGGCAGACCTAGAACTGGGGGGGGACGACACACACACCAAGGCAGACCTAGAACTGGGGGGGGACGACACACACACCAAGGCAGACCTAGAACTGGGGGGGGACGACACACACACCAAGGCAGACCTAGAACTGGGGGGGGGACACACACGCCAAGGCAGACCTAGAACTGGGGGGGGGACACACACGCCAAGGCAGACCTAGAACTGGGGGGGGGACACACACGCCAAGGCAGATCTAGAACTGGGGGGGACACACGCCAAGGCAGACCTAGAACGGCGGCGGGGGGGGGGGGGGGGGGCAAGTGTCCCAGTACGCTGCCCAGAGGGAAGCCCCCTTAGAACAGGGCCAAGGAGAGCCCCCCTACAACAGGGGTTAAGGGGGGGAGACCAAGGGGAGCCCCAGGAACGGGGAGGCCAAGGGGAGTCCCCTGAGAATGGGGTCAAGGGAGGCCCAAGATTCTGGCCAGAGGGGAGCCCCAGGATGGGGGGCCAGGGGAATGACCCCCCCCTAGAATGGAGGGGTCAAGGGTCTGGGAGAGCCCCCGGACTGGGGGCCCAGGGGAGTCCCAGAAGAGGGGGGGGCCCAAGGGAGAGCCCCATCTCCCCCAAAAGGAGGAGGGGCTAAACCCAAAGCAGAGGGGGGTTGGGGGGTGGGCACCAAATTGGGGTAATCTCCAGAAAAGAGGCTGTTTTCCGTAAAACTCATGGGTATTTCCGCTTTCAAGCCCAAAGGCCGTCAGCAGATTCCAGTTTCCCTCCACACCTTTTTATTTCCCCTCCCAAAAAAAAGGGATTAAACCATAGAGGAGGAGACAACGGTACCACGGAACCGTTAGTTACGCCACAAAAGTGTTAAAAAAAATGTGAATTTACTTACTTTTACTGCAAACTTGGGCCCCCCCCTGGCTGGCACGGGGGCTCTCTTCTTCTTGTTTTGCTCAATGGCGACCGGAGCATCCGGAAAGAGCTTCTCGAGCGCGGCCAGAGCAGCGTAGGCTTTGGCCACCTTTTTATTTGAACCGGCTCCTTGGAATTTCTGCCCGTCCACCTCCACCTTGGAAAGGGAATAAATCGCGGTGAGCGGGAAGGGCAGGAGCAGCCACTTGGGAAAGTTAATCTTTGAGCAACCCCGAGGTGGTAAAAACCTCCCTGATCTCTAAAGATCCCTTCCAAATCCCAGCTTTCTGTGATTTTATCATTTTTAAATTCATCCCGAGGGTATAAAGTCCCAGCTCTGGGAGTCGGGATGAAGGCAGGGAGGGAGGAGCGGGAGTCCCCTCACCTCCATGACGAAGCGCTTGTCGTGGCTGCCGCCCGTCTCCGAGATCAGTTCGTATTTCAGGCCCCGTCGCTTCTCGTTGAGCTCCATGACGGGATTCTTGCCGTGTTTCGTCAGGATTGGTCCCTGCTGCTTCACGTTCTGCAAGCAGAGGAGCGGCCATGAAACTCCCAAGAGAAAAATCCCAACTTTTCGAACCTGCTTCTAAAATCTGTACTTTGGAAAACATTTTGAAGATAAACTCGGAACCATGAACCTCATGGGGTTCACCAAGGGCAAATGTAGGGTCTTGCACCCGGGGAGGAAGAACGCCAGGCACCAGTAGAGGTTAGGGGTGGACCTGCTGGAAAGCAGTTCTGAGGAGAAGGATCTGGGGCTCCTGGGAGATAGTAAATTATCCAGGAGCCAACAACGTGCCCTAGTGGCCAAGAAGGCCAATGGCATCCTGGGGGGCATCAGGAAGAATGTGGAGAACCTCGAGGGAGGTCATCCTCCCGCTCTGCCCTGTCCTGGGGAGGCCCCATCTGGAGCACTGGGACCAGTTCTGGGCTCCCCAGTTCCAGAAGGACAGGGAACTGCTGGAGAGGGTCCGGCAAAGGGCTACAAAGACGATGAGGGGCCTGGAGCATCTCTCTGCTGAGGAAAGGCTGAGGGACTTGGGGCTTTTAGTCTGGAGAAGACTGAGGGGGGGGATCTCATCGATGGTGGGTGTCAGGAGGACGGGGTCTGTCTCTTTCCAGTGGTGCCCAGTGACAGGACAAGAGGGAACGGGCACAAACTGGGCCATGGGAAGTTCCATCTCAACATGAGGAGGAACTTCTTTCCTGTGAGGGTGGCAGAGCCCTGGAAGAGGCTGCCCAGAGAGGTGGTGGAGTCTCCTTCTCTGGAGACATTCCAACCCCCCCTGGATGGGACCCTGTGGGACCTGCTCTGGGTGCCCCTGCTCTGCCCGGGGGTTGGAGGAGATGATCTTGAGGCTCCTTCCAACCCCACATCATTCTGTGATCCTGTGAAAGGCTGAGAGAGCCGGGACTCTTTACCTGGAGAAGAGAAGGCTGAGGGGAGACCTTATTACCTCCCAAGGATGCTGATCCCCCCCTCACCTTGGCGCCCCGCTCACCTCGGGGGTTTGATCGGAGGGAGGAGAGGCAGCGGTGGGCGTCGAGACGGTCTCTACTACGGGCGGGGGAGCCACGACGACGGGTTTCTGTTCCGTTTCCTCCGCCGACTCGTCTCCTTTCCCGGCCTCTTTGCCTTCCACTCCCGTGGGCAAACCCATGTCTTGCAACACCTGAGGGAAGGAGAGTTGGGAGATCACTCAAGAGTTTCCTCAAAGGACCTCTGGCTCTCGGGTGCCCTGCCCATTTTGGGGTAAATACTTGAGAAGGCTGCTCAAGAAGCCCTTTTATTAACTTTTTCAAGTGCTGGGCATTCCCCGCGGCCCGTGGGCACTTCAAGGCCTCGGAGGTATGAAGTTCTCTGCCCTGAGATTTCAGGCACAACATCCTTGGGGTGTTTTTCCCTTCTCCCCTCTCCGCCCTGAAGGCTTTGTGCCGTTTTTCACACCCGCTTGGCGTCACAACCGCCATCCCCACGGATCCGGGTCGCCCTTTTTCAACTCCCAATCCATCAAGAGAGAATTTACGGCTCTTACCTTCACCGCCACGTGCAATTTGGCCGTCTTTTTGGAAGGCCCCGACGCCTCGAAGGTGCTGCCATCGATTTCCACAGACATGGTAAAGATGGGAGCATGAACGGGACCGGTTTGAGAGACCAGTTTGTACTGGAGGCCGGGTTTTAGCTGGTTTAGTTTCATCAGCGCATTCATGGCCTGGGGAGGTTCGAGTTTTTCCTCTGAAGAGAGAAGGGAAAAGAGAAAAAAAAAAAAAAACCCAACCCAAAAGTTTGCGGATGTTTGTCATCTCTTTAAAAGCAGCACAACTCATTTCAGACAAGTTCTCAGCTGGATTTTCCTCCTTGCCAGAGTTTAAAAAATATGAATCTTACAGGGTTAAGCCTTTTTTTTTTTTTTTATTTAAATTCACATTTCCCAAACCCCCTTTTGAGGGCATCACCTGTGACCGAATCCCTAAAGAAATTCTTCTCCCCCCCACCCCCGGGAAGAGCTCTCGCCTCGCCCTTTGTACCTACCTCTCGTTAACTCAATACCTTTTTTCTGAATCTTCTTTTTCTTTTTGCTGGGAGATTTCTCCTCTCCGTCCTCCTCCATGGGACGCTTCATCGGGGTGACGGCGTACGTTGTACTGGGAGGAATCTGGACTGTAGTGATTGTAATAAAAAAAAAAAAAAAATTAACCCATAAATATTCCAGTTTCCAGCAAAAAAAGAGCAGCAAAAAGTCTCGGAAAGGTGGTTTGTGGGGGTTTCCTCCTCCTCCCCCCCCCCCCAATACCTACCTGTGTAGTCAACGGGGTTTTCGTTCTTTGGTTTCTTGGGCATTTTGGAAGGGAGGGGATCCATCCCCAAGACTTTGTGGAGCTGGCCAAAAGCAGCGAGCCTCAGAGCGTGCTAGAAAGATGAAAAAAAGACGTGTTACCGGGAGGCGCAAGCGGCTCCACCGATCTCTTCTTTCCCTGCACAGTTTGAGACAGGACCATTCTACCCACCCCTACACACAAATCCTCAGCGGTTTAAATAGGACTCTCTGATTTTTATTTTTTTTATTTTTTTTTTTAATTTTATTTGTTAATATTTTTTTTGGAAGTTCAACCCAAAATAGGGGTCACGGTAGCAAGTCACTATTTAAAACCTGATACTTTGCTTCTGGGTTGGCCAAGCTACAAAATTTCCTTAGCGGTGGGGGACCCATTTGTATTTTCTTTTTACTCGAACTAGATATTAAACAAAAGTTAACAGCGACCTCCGGGAGGCGACTAGACTACCATTTAACCAATATGGAAGTTCAGAGTCAGTGGAACTGATTTAAGTTTTCCGTAACATTCTGTAGGCAAAACTATACCTGAGCACTCTGTGTGATATCTTCCCTTTGTTGTCTGTCTAGATGCCCAATAGCATCAGTGGCTTCTTTTTCACAAGGATCATAAATACCAGAACCATCTGAAGGCAGGAAACAAGGAAGATATGCAGAGAATTATCCTGGTGTTTTCTAAAGAGACTAAACTAAGTATTCCCTCGGCATCCATCAACACTCATCTCTCGGAAGAGCACGGACCGACACGATCCATCCAATGTCCAACATTCTGAAAACTCGTCTGGGCTATTTTTTCTTTTTTTTTTTTATTTTTTTTTACACGAACAATTAGCAGTGAAGCTGCTCACCACCACTCCAAGGGAACCAATTTGACGCTTGCGGGGAAACTGGTACCTCTCTCTAGGGGGGCTGGGAGGGGGCCGGGTTTAAGGCCATGGGTCCGTAGCTCTGAACACACGTGCCCTGAGTAACAGCAAGGTACAGCAGAACGCGTGTGCGCCGGGGGCCTGCTTGAGCTCCCAATCTAAGCTGCCCCCAACCGAACCCGCGCCTCGAAAAGCTTCCACCGCCTTTTCATTTTGCTTGGGAAAAAAAAAAAAAAACAAACACAAAACCAAACCAAAAAAAAAAAAACGAAAAACAAAAAAAATAAACAACAACAAAAAAAAAAATGCAGAGAACCACCTAACCTGGCATCACGATTCCCGAGGCCAGGCATTCGAGGACTCTCCTCAGAGCCTCGCCAGCGCCCATGGGCCTGTTGGCGGTTCCGATGGATTTCTCACACAGCAGCTCGAGAGGCTGAAAGAACAGTTGGGGAGAAGTGAGAGGAGGGGAGGGGGGCGGCCGGAGAAGCTGCTGCGAATTCACCCGGTTCAAGAAGAAATGGTTAAAAATCGATCAAAACGATTGACGTCCCAAACGGATCTTTCCAGGGCAGAAACTCCGTACGATGTAAAACTTGGGAAAGGGAAGGGGGCGCAGGCTGAAGGGAGCCGAAACGCCAGCTCGGAGACGTGGTACCAAACCCTCCCCCTCCAACAAAAAAAAAAAAAAAAAAAAAAAAAAAAGCAATAAAAGAAGAAAATTACCCATCCTCTCAGCGGTGCCCAAGTGGGAACCCGAGTGCAGAGGTCTCGCAGCACTCGGATCACGATGACGCACGACTTCAGCCCGTTGGCCCTGGCCTAGGAGGAGGAAGAAAAAGCGGAGCCACCTTCAATAAAAACACCCAAAGCGCTCCGTCGCAGAACAAATTCAGGTTTGTGGGGTTTTTGTTGGGTTTTTTTTTGGTATTTTATTTTTTTGGCGGTGCTACTTTGTCAAGGGTAAACAGTATCTGGCGTTACCGTCTTACAACTTCTAAGTGGAGCGCAGGGAGGCAACATTACTCTTAACACAAAGCAGCAGCTAGGCACCATCTACTCTTTTAAAAAACAAGGTTCCTGCCGAATGCTTAATCCGCTTTAAGTGCTTCTTTAGCAACTGTCCCGTCGACAGGCGCTAAGTTCAGCACCTCTAACTGGCGTTAAAAGTATTTTAAATAGAAAAAAAAATGAAAAGATAAATAAAAAATAAAAAGATAGTTAGCCCCTTAATAGTTTTACGAATTTTTTTTTTTTTTTTTTTTTCTACTTAAAAGACAAATATAAGAACAAAATGCAAACCTGGAACCACTTGGCGTGTCGCAGTGACGCCAAGGCAGCAAGGCATTTCTGCCTGTCCAGAACGTCCGGGGAGTCGGTGACTGATAGCGTTTCTATTCGTGGATGGAATAAGAAGACAAGGCACAGTTTGACCAAGGGGGTTCTGTCAGGCGGAGAGGGGATGAGGCAGCTTCCTAACGGGCAGCTGAGGCTCCCAAAAAGATCCTGCTCTACATCCTGTAACCTGGAAGGGTCTGCAGTGCTTAGGAATTGGAACTGCAGAGAAAAGGGGGTGGTGGGGAGGAAAATTCGATGGCCAGGGAGGGACTGAGATCTGTTCTGCGAGGAGTCGGGGCGTGAGACTCCATGGGAGGGGACAGAACTCCTTTACGGCTCGAACAGAGCGGTAGCGGACGAGGCCGGTAATAGGTAAGAAAAGGCAATTTCTTAAAATAAAACCCCTCCCCACTCTGTGTTTGGCCTTAACGGAGCGAGTGGGGTGAGGTGGGGGGGGAAAAGCTTTATGAGGATCGAGGGAACCCCCTCCGCCCAGAAGGCTCGACTGCCCCCCAACCCGTGACAGAGAGCGTCCTGTTGGTCAAAGGTCCAGCGTCCCTAAAAATCGACAAACTAGAAGGCTTGGTAGACGAGGTCAGATATCAAAAGCCATAGACAAGTCAAGAAGAGCACAACGATATGGTTTGGTTTTGGTTTTTTTTTTTTTTTTTCCCAAGTCTGTGCTGCAGCAAAACTGACGATACGGTTTGGAAAAGAAAGAAAAAACAAAAAAAAAAAAAAAAAAAAAATTAAAAGGGCAAAATTTTCTCCAGACCAGGGTTTTAGATAAGGCTAGTGCAGGGCGCTGGACGCCGACGCCGCCAAACCCGAGCACCAAAAAAATTACCCGGCTGCCAATTCTGATTCCAAAGGGAATTGGAGAGTGGGCGGAAAAGGCTAACTTTATCCAAAACTCTGCGTGGCTTTGGGGAATTGGGAGCTTTAGCTGCTAAAACAGCCAATGGAGGAGACCCCGAGCGCCCGTCGTTCTTGCTGCAACACAAACTTGCCTGGAACATCCCCTTTCAGGTACATGCAAATCATTTAAACGAGAAGCCTTCGAGATCTCTTTTTTGGGTTTTTTTTTTTGTTGTCGTTTTGAAACAGATCTGGTTTCTATTTTTATGTCACTGTGCACGGCTAGGTACAAAACAAGATTAATACAACGAGATGACGGATTAGTGAACTAAAGGCCCAAAAATAAGAACCAAAAGAAGAAATAAATAATAAATAAAGGAGCAAAATCCCGTCTGAAAGGTGCTACTCAGTTTCGGAAGCTGGGTCCAAATAAAAAGGGCGATTCTCAGGAGGTCGGGTGTCGTTTCTAAACGGAAATTTGGAAATTTGCACCCAAAGAATCACGGCCGCTTCGGCTGAAACTGAAGAGCACGCTTTGCTGGTGAATCAACAACGGAAATGTAGGGTTTTCCAACCGCCTGGTGACTGGTTCCAGTCTCCCCTACCTCCGGCTAACTGCTTTTCCATTTCTTCTCTGACTACGGGCGACGTCAAGTGGATGGTCAGCGTCAGCGGCGGCTCTTTCGTGTTCTTAATTACGATTGCGGCGTCGCCGACCGACTGGATTATTTCGTATTTATCTTCGGTAATAGCCTGCAACACAATTTCACCGCTCAGAAACCCTCCGAATTCACTCCCCGGCGGTTTGCGACATCCTTTTCCAACAAAAAAACCCCAAGGTCTATAAACAAAACTTCAGCTAATCAAGAGAAGTTGGTTTAACGAGGCAATTCCAGAATAGCGCTGCAAGCCTAGGACAATTCTTTTTCCAAGACGGAAAAAAAAAAAAAAGGGGAAAAAAAAATAAAAAAATCTCTAAACAAACGTCACCGGTGTCTTTTTTTAACCATTTTAAAATCTATTTTGCCCGTTCTGTAACATGCGCACGTGGAGGCCGGGAGGTTTTACTCACAGCAAGCTGGACTCCCAGATTGTCGGCGACTTTCTCCAGGAGATCCGAGGTGGGTTTATCTTTGCACAAAAGAACCAGCTCCAGATCCAAGTCCCCCTTCAACAAAAGGCCTTTTGCCACCAGCCCCACACGCATCACCCCACGCAGGGTCCTGGTCAACTGCTCCGCAGCTTTCTGATCCCTGCAAACACACGGGGATTAATTATAATGAACCCAGGGAAGCGGGAATGCTCAGCCCCAGCCAAAGGGGCTGTGTGTGTTAAATCCACAGAGATTTAATGGGCTACAGGACCCCCACCGAAGGATTTACTACACCTGCACGGGAAAAGTCGCTTAAACCACGCGTTAGTTAATTCTTCTTAATTCCACGGGCAAAGAAAACAACTTTTCCACCTTCAGCGAGCGGATTTTTGCTAATTTAATTAAGACAGCGCTACCGCTTCTGACCCGGCGGGCGTCGGGTGATGCTCCTTACCCTCCTTCCTTGTTTTCCTCCTCGGCCGCCGTCTCCATGGACTCTGTTTCCGGCTGCTCCTCACTGACTTTCTCCTGCTCGTCGATCCAGTCGGACACGGCTTTGAGGGCTCGCTCCGTGTGGGAGACCATGTTCTGAACCGCCTCCAGCTCCTCCTGCGTGGGGTAAACGGCCGAGTGTTTGGCCATCACGTGGCGGTCATCGTTCACGAAAATACGCATCGGTCGCTGCAAAAAGAAAAAGAAAAAAAAAAAAAAGGGATTTTTCCAACAATTTTAGAGCACGCCCAAACACCGATATTTATCCCACCGGCCTGAAACCCCCCGACCCTTACCATTTTTGCTTTTGAATGTCCGTCCAAGTGTTCAGAATGTGCTTATTTAGATTCTTCCACCAAAACGACTGCACCGGTACCACGCTTTGCTGGAAGCTGAAAGCAAGAGAAAGCCAGTTGGCGACGCCGGAGATCGGGGCGTCCCCGTAGCCCCGGTGCCGAGCGAACGCAGGGGCAGAAATAGCTGGTGTTGGGTAGCGGGGGGAAGAAGACATCAGAAATCTGCAAAATAAAAAGAATTATGAAAGCCAAGTTCTCCACTCCCTGTGGCTTATATTCCTTAAGACTTGAGCGGTGCTCAGGATAAGGATTACAGGCAGGTTTGTCATCCATCTGTCACCTCTGGACTGCAGCCTTCGAGGGCATTAACCTCCCACTTTTACCTGCCCAGCAGGTATATTATTTTGGCTCCTTATTCCTAAGAGGCTTTCCCATTAAAATTGCATTTTTCCAAAGCTCCTCCTCCTGTCGGTGAAGGTAAAGCCCTCCCCGACACACGCTGGAGCAGCCCGCGCTGGGAAAATTCCCAGTCTCTAAGCGATTGTATGTAATTCCACGAGGTGAGGAAGGCGGTTGCCAAGCAAAGCGACAGCTTTCCTTCAGGCTTGGAAAGATCTCTTTGCCATATAAGCGTGTTTTTCACCCCAAATTCATTTCACACGGCCTGCTTTACGAGCCAGCTCTTCATTTAGGATCAATAGGAGACCGGTTGAGTGGCTGCACCCAATCTCTTCACCTCCTTTATCGGGGGGCGGAGGGGGGGGAGGAACAGTCTGAACTTCCACCAGCAAATCTGCTGTTGAAGCAAGCGCTCCCAGTTCTAAAACTCAACAGATTAAGCCAAAAAATCACAACAGCTTGTTCCCAAACAAGGAACCGTTTCCGAAGGCAACCAACCCGCTCCCATAGCCCCAGCTGGGGCAGCGAACTTCTTTTTGTTAGGATTTAAGCACTTCGTTCCTCTCTTTTAGCCAAAGGGCCCTCGAGCAGAGCAGCGTTCGTGCCCCCCGGGACTGATTTCTGCGCCGTGGGAGACGACAGCGTCCCAACATCACCTTCGGATGCCACCAAGCTCCCAGCAAGAGCCTCCAAAAGCCACCTTGCACACACCGGGATCAACTCCTGGGCATCAGCAACGCCATTTCCCATGGGACTGGTTTAAAAACCGGCAGTTGCTCGATTCCCAGTCATTAATTTGAGCAAATATCTTAAATCACTCTTGATTTACCTCTCCCTGAACGCGCACGGGGACAACCCCATTCCCTGACGTTCCATGGCACCCCCAGGAACGGTTCAGGGCCGTTTAAAAGCCTCAGCGCAAGCGAGGCGAAGGAAGAGCCTCAGCACCTGAGGATGATGGAGATGGTCATCCTCACCCCTCCGTCCACCAGCTCCTTCACATCGTTTTACAGGTAACACCGAGGCTTTCAAAAAAAAAAGCCAGAGAAAGTCACTCACGCCTCAGTTATTCCAGAGCTCACCACCAAACCCCTCTTCCCCGGGAGTCCTTCCCGACCGGAGGAGTTTCCCTCAAAGGGAAACCAGGTTGAAGCTTGATTTTGCCTTTTTTCCACCAGAACCGGCCCGTTCCCGGCCTCGCCGGTAACCGCCACGCACAGCTCACAACCCCAGTGCTTTAATTTTTTTTACAGCTGACACAAGATACGGAGATAATAATAAAAAGCCCAAATAATTAACTGCCCAAATACTTAGTGCTTTAATAGAGTGATGCCGTTATAACTCTATAAAAAGAAAACCAAGGGCCAGGGCACCAGGACCCCACAGTGCTGCTTGTCTTACAAACCTGGAGGATTTTCTAGGTTAAAAAAAAATATATATATATATACCAGGAAAACTTGTTTCCTGGAGCTGCCGTCTCTGTACGGACTCGGTATCATCCCCCAGCACCCAAATACCTCCGATTCCAACCCTGCACACCTTTACATGCAGGACGACTTCAGTATTGTTACAAATCCGGATCCAATTGTAATTAAACCCAGATGTTAGCGCCCACGGCGCAGGGGGAATTACTCCCCAGCCACCTGCAAGCACCCTCAAGGCATTCCCGCGTGTTTGGGGGGACCAGCCTCCCAAAATACCCCTCCTTTGGACCAGGCCCCGAAAAACTCCGTACACAGCTTTTTTTCCTTCAAGCCGCCTTAATTTCCTCCAAGCCAGGCAAGAAATGAGTCGAAACCCGACCTAGCGAGGCCGTTCCTACGTCAGAAAATACTACAACAGCCTGAGAAACGCCAGCCCC
Organism: Numenius arquata; assembly: GCF_964106895.1. Classification (NCBI taxonomy): domain Eukaryota; kingdom Metazoa; phylum Chordata; class Aves; order Charadriiformes; family Scolopacidae; genus Numenius; species Numenius arquata. Next base: position 77,596 of record NW_027415566.1, read on the forward strand.
ATTTCCTAAAGCCGGAGGGAATCAATCGCTCCCCTCGAAAACCCCAAAGATCATTTCTAAGCGAGAACCCCGGGGCTGATGCTGCAGCACCACAGGATTCACACCTCTTGGAGGGGAGGGGTGGAAAAGAACCACAAAACAAGTTAAAAACACGAACGCGCTCAAAAAGGCACAATTCCCAACGCCGCTGGTGATGCTGAGCGTTGTCAGAATTGAAGAAAAAAAAAAGGAGAAACTTTGAAATTCCGCCCTTGTTTCAAGCCTCGCCTGCTCTGCTCTCCCCCTCCTACGATCTCCACCACCGGCTTGATTTCACCAACAAACTTTCCACTCGGTTCGGATCGTCCGACAGAAGGAGCAGCCTCCGAAAAATGCTTGTCAGGGAGGGGGGGGTTGGATGAGAAAAATGACAAACAGAAGGCAAAAAGGCTGAAACTCCTCGCCCTAGATCGGGGGGAAAAGTTTAAGAGGCGTTAAGAAGGGCGATTCATTTCAGACAGCGGCTGTGTTTTAAAATAAAAATAAAAAAACCCAGAATTAAGTCATTCTTAATCTGTGGGTTCAGCCTGCCGTACCCCAACAGGATGCTCGGAGGAGCGCAAAGCCTTGCTTTTGTTTGGAGAAAGGTCTAAGGAGATGGAGAGAAGCCGTTCTCCCCCCCCCCCTCCGTCTCAGGGCGACCTGGCAGAGCGCGGGCGGCAAACAAAAGCCCTCGCCTTTTGCAAGACACATCATGAGAGGGTTTTTGGGTTTCTTTTTTTTTTTCCTCCCCCAAAACCATCCAGAAACCCAGCGGCTGCAGATAACGGGATGGCTGGGAAAGAGAGAGGGGAATCGGCTGGAGGTGAGGGGAGAATCCCTGGAGGGAGCCGGGGGGGGGGGGGATGATGGGGATATAAAAAGAACTCGGTCCTGTCCCCGGCAAGGGGGATGTAAATCATTTTAAATCAATTTACATCACTTTGAATCCCACCCCAGGGGATGTTTCCATCCCTCCCCCCCCCACTAAACACCCAAAACACCCACCCCTCAGCACCCTGCTGCTGCCCCGGCGAAGGGCGGGGAGGGGGGTTAGAAGGGGCCTGACCACCCCCCCCCACCACCACCTTTCCCTCCCCCCAACTCCCACTCCCCCTCCCGAAGGGCTGTGAAGGGGAGGAAGGGGGGGCGGGGGGGAAGGGGCAGGCAGGCCGCTGCCGCCATTTGCAAGCGCGGCGAGAACAAAGCGGCGGGAAATGGGGGGCCCGGCGCGACCCCCCCCCCCCCCCATCCTTTCCCTTCCTCACAGCGAACCGCCACCCCCCTCCTCACCGTGAGGGTGGAAGGGGGGGGGGGTTGTCTGTGAGGGAGAGGGGTGCGGGGTGTGAGGCGGAGAGGGGGGGGGGGGGGTGTTCCACAGCGTGTGTGTGTGTCTGTGTGTCCGTCCCCCCCACAAAGCCCTCCCCTCACTCACCCCAACGGCCGCCCGCCGCCATTTTGTCTCCACAGCACAATGGGCCGGGAGGGGAGGGGAAGGGGGCCGGGTCACCACCGGCGCGGGCCGCCGCCACCCCCCCCCACCCTCACAGCACCCTCCTCCGCCTCTCCACCCCCCTACCCCCCCCCCCCCCCCCCAACACCGGCCTACCCGCCCTCCTCCTCCTCCCCCGCCACCGGCGCCGCCCCGCGGTGGTTCCTACCGGCGGGGCCTAGCCGGTGCGGGGATGTGGGAGAGGGGGGGGGGGTGGGGGGGGAACAGGGGAAGGGAAGGGGAGGGGGAGGGGGGGGGCCGGGCCTGGTGCTGGTCCCTCGGCGGCGGCGGCGGCGGGGCCCGGGCCTGGGCCTGGCCGCGGTGCGGGGCGCGGCGCGGTGCGGCGGGAGCGCGAGACTGCAGCGCGGGGGGCGGAGCCGCCGCCGGCGGGGGGCGCGCGGCGAGCGAGAGGTGGGAGGGGGAGTGGGGGGGGGAAAGGGGGGGGGGGCCGCGAGAGAGAGAGAGAGAGAGAGAAGAGGGGGGAGTGTGCGGGGGGTGGGGGGGTGGAGCCAGGAGTCACGTGGAGAGCGGCGGTGGGAGCCAATGGGTGAGGGCGGCGGGAGGGTGACGTCGGTGGGATGGGCCGCGGGTGGGAGGGACGGCGCAGGCGCGCGGAGGAGGTGTGGAGGAGGGGGCGGGGCCGGGGAGGGAGGGGGCGGGGCCTCCCGGGAGCGGGAACGGCGCGGGGGGGCGGGGCCTGAGGGGAGCAGTGGGCTGGAAGGGCTGGTGGCCTGAAGGGACCCCCACGGCCTGTGGGGACAGGTGGTCTGTGGGGATCATGGATCTGAGGGGACCCGTCTGAGGGGGCCGACGGCCTCAGGGAACCAGCAGCCTGAGGTGACCCCATGGCCTGTGGCAACTGGTGGCCTGTGGGGACCGGCCTGAGGGGACTGGTGGTCTGAGGCGACCCCATGGCCTGAGGGGAGCAGTGGCCTGTGAGGGCTGGTGGCCTGAGGGGACCGGTCTGAGGGGACAAGTGGTCTGTGGGGATCATGGATCTGAGGGGACCAGTCTGAGGGGGCCAACAGCCTCAGGGGACCAGCAGCCTGAGGTGACCCCATGGCCTGTGGCAACTGGTGGCCTGTGGGGACCGGCCTGAGGGGACCGGTGGTCTGAGGCGACCCCATGGCCTGAGGGGACCAGTGGTCTGAGGGGACCAATGGCCTGTGAGGGCTGGTGAACTGTGAGGGCTGGTGGCCTGAGGGGACCGGCCTGAGGGGACAAGTGGTCTGTGGGGATCATGGATCTGAGCGGATGAGTCTGAGGGGTCTGATGGCCTCAGGGGACCAGTGGCCTGAGGGGACGGTGGCCTGTGAGGTCTCGTGGCCTGAGGCTCCAGCCTGTGGGAAGCTGGTGGCCTGAAGGACCAGTGGGGGTCAGGGGTCTGAGAGGACCAGTGGTCTGGGGGGAAGCGGTGGTCTCAGAGGACCGCTGGCCTGAGGCGAGCAGTGGTCAGATGGGACCAGTGGCCTGAGGAGAATGTGAGGCACAAACGATCCTCCGTGTCCCCCACCCCCCAAGAAGGGTTCGCCGACACGCTGGGGCTGTCAAGAGCTGGCTGTCCCCCTCCATGGCGGTGCTGCCCGCGCTGTGTCAGTGCGGCAGCAGAGGGTGCCACGGCCACAGCTCCCGGCCCGACTCCTCAGAGCCCTGAACGGACGAGATGAACCACCTCGTTAAGTACTAATTAACCTCCCAGAGCTTTGAGGTGCAGGATGAGCCCGGGAGTGGGAGGGTCGCGCCGGTGAGTTCTTCCTCCCGCTGTGACGGATAAGGGGAACCATCTCTTTTGCTGTCGTTGAACTCGATTATGAACTTAAATGATTTTAAGTGTCCAAACGAACGCTTGCTCGTTAAAAAAAAAAAAAAAGTCAATTAAACCTCTGCTGGAGGTTGCTGTCTGCTGCGGGGTGAGGATTGTTCGACAACACCTTGTACTTCGTCAAAAAAACCCCAACAAACCCAAGCCCCAAACTCTGAAAATGGGCAGCGGGGCCTCGAAACAAGCTGCAACAGCCCCTTTTTTGGGGCGAAAACCAGCTGCATCTGTTGTCTTTCTCCAGGTGTTCTGCAGAACAACGCCGCGGAGAGGAGCAGGAGCCACAAACAAGAGGAGCTAAGGAGAGGCGGATCCCCCTGAGGTGCCCTCTTTGCCCCCCCCTCCAAGCCCCTCTCCCAAGGGAATTGGGTGAAGGTTTTGCCCCGGGGGAGGGGGGAAGGAAACGCAGCGGCAGCGAGCTCCAAACAGGCACTTTTTATTTCTGGTGGCAAAGGCTGACAGCGAGGGGACCGTCACACGCCAACGCGCGCCCGACGCACAGGAGGAGCAGTTAATGCCTCAGAAATACATTAAAAAAAGTAGTAATTTTTTAGGGTTTTTTAGGTTTTTTTTTTCTGCTCGCCCTGCGCTGGTTCAGGGAAGGACTCGGAGCGTGCGCAGTTTGCAGGGAAGAAAGTTGCACCTCGAGGCAGAAAAGAGCGCGATTATTCCCAAAGAAGGGACAAATTAATGCCTTTAAATACACCGTTACGCGAGAGACGTGCTCCAAGAGCGTGGATCCATCCACGTTTGCAGAAAGAAAGAACCCAAATCATGGAGTGAAGCTTTTCCGGACACCGAAATCCCACCGGACACCTGCCCTCACCTGAGTGGGTCTGTTTTTTTTACAAAAAACCCCTTCATTTATTGGAAAATTTACCTCTCCGCTTTCCGAAGCTCTCAGGGAGCAAAAAGCCGGCAAGTTGGAAATAGAAATCCCTAATTCTGTTCCTCAAACACCGAGTTGAGGGAACGCAGCGGAACCAGCCCTGCGTCCCACTAAAAAAAAAACAAACCCACCTTTTGCTAAATTTATATTCAATTCCTATTTCCAGACTTTAAAAAAAAAAAAAAAAAATTGGCTCTTTTATGCAAATAAACAGAGCGAGCGACGGGCCTCTGCTACTTGGGGCAGGGTTTCCACAACCTCCACGTAAAAAGGGAAGAGCTAAAGTCCAGGAGCAGGAGCAAAATCGCCCTCTCCCCAAACATTTCCAGCAGGAAATTAAAAAATGAAACCTGCCCAAGGAAAAAAAAAGGAGGAAAAAGAGGAGGAAGAGAAGGAAAAAGAGGAAAGAGAGGAGGAAAGAGGAGGAAAAAGAGGAAAAAATTAATATAATTGGGGACCAGCAGCAGGCTATTTCTCGTAGCTGCAAGTAGAGCTGTAAACTGAATGTATTCCCTTAATTATTCCCTTAATTATTCCCTTAATTATTCCAATTTACCCCAGGACAAGAGGATTCTCCCCTTTTTAGCTTTACCTTTTTGGCCTTGCCTTCACCTTCATCTTTTTATAGCTTTACTTTTACCTTTTTCCCTCTTCCTTTTCCTTTTTCCTTTTCCCTCTTTCTTGACCCTTTCCCTTTTCTTTTTCAGCTCTTCCCCCTCGGATCGGCCCCACCGAGACGCGAGGAAAAAAGGCGCTTTATGGGAACGAAGGCGTTTGATTCCAGCCGTGGCGGCCCGATGCCGGGCTTGGAACGTCTCCGCGTGCCGCCAGGTAGAACATTTCAAGATCTGTCCCAAAAATAGGACTGGGAGAGGTTCAAAATAACAGCTACGGAACCAAAATATAAAAAATATACCAAAAAAAAACCCAAACCACCCCACCCCCCCAAAGTAATTTAATAATTCAGATAGAAAACATTCCGCGTATCTTACAAAAGTACTGCAGGGATCTAAAAGGGTGCTGAGAAATAATTATAAAAGAAGCAAAATATACTCCTTTGGCACAAACGAAAGGCGGCTGAGCGGTTTGCCATAAAGAGGGGTTCGAGGGCAGGGAGGGGGGGGTGTGTGTATCCCCCCCCCCCCCAGCACCTTGGGAGCCCTTGACTCAACCACCAAAGCCTCGGGGCATTGATTTTTTTTTTGTTTTTGTTAAGAAAATTAAACCATAAAAAAAGCCCGCTGCGCGGTGGCGAGCCTCCTGGTGCTCAAAGGCCACTTCAGCGGCGGTGCCTGCCAGAGGGGGTGGTTTAATTTTTGCTAAGCGTTGGTTTTAAAATTTGAGTTTTAGCGCCGTTTAACCCCCTTTTTCATCCATTTCTCCAAAACCTTCCCTCTTTTTCCTCCCCAAAAAGGTCGGGGACCTTCCCGTTAAAAAGAGCCGTCAGCTACAAGTCCCGGCGCCACCGCGGCGGCATCGCCGGCCGTAAGGCAACCTGTTGTTTGTCATTTGGTTTGCTTAAAATTACCTAATATTAAGCTAAAAAAAAAACCCCAAAAAAAGGAAGCTATATACATCGCTCCGTCACCGTGCCCGCAGGCGGGGTCTTCCTCCACCCCTCGCCCAGCAAAGCGTTTTCTTCCAGTTAGGGAAAGCTTTGCTGTTAATTATGATTATTTTTAATACCTAAGGCAGGATGGGGTTTGGTTTTTTTTTTTTGGGGAGGAATCAGCAGAAGCCGTCAGTCCTTCTAGAAAGATGCAATAACTGCCCAGAGCGTCCGTCTGTCCCTGTCTGTCTGTCTATCCCGATGCCCAGGCTCGTTAACCCCTCATTTCCCTCCACCTTCACCCGTGGAACAACACCCTTATAACAAGGCTAATTGGCGTTTTGCTAAAAGAATTAACTGCCTACGCGTGCTCAGCACAAGCCCAGAGCCGGCTCCGAAGGGTCGCCAGAGAAACGAGGCGATTTCAGCCCCTTTCATCGATCTGGGGAGGAATCATCAACCGCAATTAAATATTTTTTTTGGGGGGGGGGGGGGGGGGGGGGGTGTCGGCAAATTAAAACCAAGCCGAGGAGTTGCTCGAACCCCCATGAGTTCTGCCGGAGCCGCCTTCGTTTAGCAACCCCTGATGATTTAAGGCTGATTAATTAACAATAACCCATCCCTCTGTGTAGCGACCCCCCCCACCTCGATTTAAGGCTGATTAATTAACAATAACCCATCCCTCTGTGTAGTGACACCCCTCCCCTCCTTGTGCTTCTTGCCCCATCGCAGGGCTCAAGGAGAGGAATCGATCGGGGTTCATTAACGAGAATTTCCGCGTGGGGACTAACGATGCAGCGGCTCTGCTCCCGAGGGGGGGTGGGAGGGGGGGGAGGACGGAGGGCAGGCTCTAGGCGTCCGGCTGCCCTTTGTTCGTCTTCTTCAGCAGCTTTTTCAGGTCGGGCGACATAAAATAGGGTTTTTCGGCCGAGCCGTCGTTACGCTCCAGGTCTTCCACTGCAAAGAGAAACACACCTGCCCCCCCCCCCCGCAGCCCCCCGCAGGGGTAGGGGGGGGGACAGACACACAGGAGTCAGGGCAAGGAGCCCCACGGCAGAGAGAGGCCGGAGGAGCCCCTCATCCTGCTCCTTTGATAATTATCTCCCAGAGGAATTAAAGTCTTGTGGCTTACGGCGGGCGGCGGGGGGGGGGGGGATTTCCTGCCCGTGTCACAGCCCAGTGCCCCCAGCCGCGTTTTACGGGGAGCGGAAACAGGCTGATATTAATATTTAGAAGAAAGCAGAGTTTTGGGTGTTGGGGGTTGTTTTGTGTGGTTTTTTTTCAAGGGGGGGGGGGGGGAAGTTTAACAGCGCCGTAGGAAAAGAGGTCTCCTTTCCTCCAGCTCTGCCGGCCGGGAGCGCCGTTCCCTTCCTCCCCAGAGGAAGCTCTCCCTTTGTGCAGCCCAAAAATCCCTCCCGCCGCCAGTGCGAAGCCGTTTCGCTCCTAATTATAATTTCCTACAGAATAATTGGGTGTGTTTCCGACACCCCCCCTCGGCCTCGCGCAGGCTTGGAAGCAAAGCCGTAGGGGGAAAAAAAAAAAATAAAAAAATAATAATAATAAAAAAAATCACAGCCGCCAGAAGAAAAACACACCCCAAAACCAAACAAACCCACGAATCGGAGCAGAGCGAAAGCGGCCCCGCGGTGTTTTGAGAGGGATTTCGGGTGAAAACAGGAGCGTTAACACTAGGGCTTTGTCCTCTGGAGGGCAGGACTGGAAAGAGGGGAGGGGGCCTCTCTGTCTGCCTCAGCGTTTGAAATCGGGGGGGTCTGGCCGTGGTTATCCTAGCCGCGTGCAGCCAAAATGTTTTGGTTTTGTTTTTGGTTTTTTTTTAAATCTTGATAATTTCTGGACTATCGAGAGGAGAAAACCAGGCGAGGCTCCAGCCCGTGTCTGGCTGCCATTTCTTTAGGGGCTGTAACCCCCCCACCAGCTGCCTCCCGCTCAAAATTAGGATTATTTGGGGGGGGGGGGGGGGAGCGTGTGTCTGATTTCTCTAGCCACGGAGAGACGCCACGGCACGTCCCCGGCGTGACACCCGCCAGCGCCAGGAGCAGACCCCACCGGACCCTCAGGGATTCCGAGGGGCCAGAGCCGGAGTGGGGGCTCACCTCAACGCTTCCAGCCCGCGGGTCTCTACGCTTCCACCCACAGTCTGCGTTAGCGGGGAAATTGGGTGAAATTCATTGAAATTATTTGTTACAGCCCGGACCAGGCAGAAGCCAAACCATCAACTCAACCCCGTTGAGGGGGGGGAGGAGGAAAAAAAAAAAACCAAAAGCAGCTCCCGGGACCAGCCACCGCCTCCCTGCAGCGATTAAAACCTCTGCGCGACCAGAAAACAAACAAACCAACAACCAAAAACCCCAACATTTTCAACGAAGGACGCTGAAAACCCTCCCGAATTTTAACAGCGAGCGACTGGCGATGGCTCTTTTCCGCTTCCCTGTGCCGACGGCGCGAGGAAAAGGGGGGGTTTTGGGCTGCAAAAAGGCAGGGGGAGAGGCGAGCTCCCGCGAGGAAGGCAGGCGCTGCTGATGCCACAGACTTAAAAGCCCAAAAGACCTGCGGATCTCCCCAAGAAATCTTTTCGGAAGCCCGAAGTTTTGCATAGAAGGAGTGGGCGAGGAAAAAGGCCGGACGCTCTTTGCTGGGGGGCGGAAGGCAGAAGGAAAAAGCGGAGAGAAGCAGTTTTTTGGGGGCTGCGGAACCCACCGACCTCCAGACCCCCCCTGCACCTCTCCCGCTCTCCCGGCTTTTTTTTTTTTTGTTTTTTTTTTTTGCACGGATAGGCATAAAAACCTCGGCTCCGAGGCAAAACACGACTGTACGTCGGCACCCAGCCGGCTCCCGGCGCGACGGGGACACGGGGGACCCCCGGATTGACGCCCGGTGATGCTCTCGGTTGGTTCTCTCCAGACAAGAACGTTCAATTTTGGGGCAGGAACGGTGGGTTTGAGAACAGCCGTCGGACGCCGAGCGCTCTCGGCGGCGCCCCCTCCACCCTCCAAGGCTTCGAAGGAACATCCAAGGGGGAAAGTATCTGCAGCGTGGCCGCATGAGGAGAACACTGCTTGGGTTTGCGGGGAAGGGGGGGGGGGACACCAACGTCCTGCGGTCCCCCCCCTGGCCCTGGGCACGCAGCCTTCCTCCCGGGGCCAGCCCTAGCCTTGGCTATCGGTGCTTTTGGAAGGCTCTAGGTTCCCCTTCAGCAGGATCTCGCTCAGCTCGGGGGACATGTAGTAAGGCCTCTCGGGAGATCCATCGTTCCTCTCCAGATCTTCACCTTTTTTGGTTTGGGTTTTGTTTTGGGTTTTTTTTTTGGTTTTTTTTGGTTTTTTCCGCAAACCCCAGGAAGAAGCGGCCGTGACGGGGGAGAGGGGTAGGAGGGAAAAAGAGCGGAAAAGCCGGGGAGAGACAGGGCGGAGACGGAGGATGGAGAACATGTGGAGAGAAGGGGAGAAGGGGGGGGGGAAGGGAGAAAAAAGGAGAAAAAAAAAAAAAAAAAAAAAGGAAAATTGAAGTTAGTCACAGTTAGGTTCCACCAAGACCAAAGCACCAAAACAGAAAGAGCAGGAGAGACCGCAGGAGCCCCGAGGACGGGCTGCGGGTGCTGGGAGGGAAGCAGAGGCTGGTGAGAAGGCGGGTGGGAGTCGGGGAAAGGAGAAAAAAAAAACAAAAAAACAAAAAACCCCAAAAAACCGGGGAGAAAAACCACGCAGGGAAGCCCTGGGAATTTGGAGCAAACCCCCCCAAAATCCGGGGTTCGGCCCTGAGCGGGGAGGGGGCAGGTTTTGCTACCACCAACTCCTGCCCAGAGGGAGACGCGCCCTCCGAGGCGGACACTTACAGAAGCAGAGGAAGAGGGTGTCCACGCACATGCCGTAGACGCTGAAGAACCCGTGGGCGATGAGGTAGGAGCCCACGATCACCGTCTGGAAAGAGGGAAAAATCACACCGTCGCCCCACGAGCCTGAAGAGCGCCAAAGCCCCGCAAAACCCCGCGGCTGGGAGGAGGAAATTTGCTGAATCCCGAATTCCCCCGGCGGTGGGGGGGGAATGAGGAGAAAGGAACAGGGCAGGACTGTTGGGAGCAGCCCGACTGGGGACAAAAGACCTCAGGGACGAGCGGTGGACGGAGGCCAACGCGGGAAGGGCGAGACGCCTCGTCGCGGCCGCCGAAAACAAAGGGCTTATTTCACCGGGGAGGGAGAAAACGCCTCCAACAAAGAAGGTCCTTCAAGAAGCAGGACCACCACGTTCTTTTTTTCAGGCCTTGGCGTGGAGGATCTCTTTCTATCGCTTCCAGATTCACTGAAAAAGACGAGAAAGCGGCTCACCAGGATAGGGACCCAGTAGTAATTCAGGGAGGGCGCCGTGTCCTGCACCAGCTTGATCCGCTGGGTGAAGAAAAAGAAGGCCAGGATACCTGGAGAAAGCGAAGGGCGGAGATCGCTGTGGAACGAAAAGGCAGCGAAGGGGGAACGGGGAAAGGCGTAAAACGGGGCCGAAAGGAAGGGTTTCGTGGGAGGACTGAAGAGAGGGCAGGTTTCGGGGAGGTGTAACCGTGACCGTATGCCCCGAGGGGAAACCGCCGGTCCCCGGCGCTCACCGACGCTTCCCACGATGAGGAGTTTCCCCAGGAAGAAGAGGAAATCCGTGACTTTATCTAGAACGGCCACCCTGGAAAGAAGAGAGGGATGAGCATCCGCTCCCCACCCCTGAGTCAGAAGGAAGCCTGGAGGGGGGGCGGCCCCCGCATGGAGAAACGGGGCAGAAAACACTGCAAAAGCCTCAAAACAAGGCAGGTGGATCAGGGCTGGTCTTTGGCAGCCAAAGGCAGGTGAAAATAACCAAGAGCAGAGCCCCGGCCCCCCACCAGGACCTCACCTGATGATGTTCCTCATCAGCAGGGAGAAGGCGTTCCTGGCAGAGGTGCAGAAGTTGGTGCCGTAGACGGCGATCTAGGGGGGGGAGGAAATGGGCAGAGAAGGGAGAAACGGAGCCACGCTGAGTTCACCGCGAAGAAGAGGGTGCAATTCATCCCGTCTCTGAGTAAAACCGGGGTAAATCCCACCCTGGAAGTGCTTCTTCATCCAGTGACAGGTCAGAGAGCTGGATCCCCCCCACCCTGTTTGTCTCTGGGAAGGTCTCCCCCAAAGTCAAAGCCACGTGGCCAAGGACAAGGTTTTCCAGTGAAATGGCCGGGAAAGGCTGAAAAGCTCCTGTTTTCCCATGATGCCGGGAGACATGGTTCTCAACAGCCACCCGAAGAAATCTCCAAGAGCGCGGAGACCCCATTCCCCTCCATCCCCCACCACTGCGGTCACCACCGGGAGACTCTCACCATGATGTAGGCGTTTCTGTTGAGGAATTTGATGAATTTTTCCAGGCACCAGAAGCAGCACTTCAGGCAGCTCAGGAGGAACTTGGCAAACCTATTATCTGCAGCTGGAGGAAGGCCACGGCAGAGGGTGAACGGCCGGAGCCGCAGACACCTTTTTGGGCAGAACCAACTTCAAGGTCCTTCGTGAGACGGCACCCACAGCCTCCCCCCACGCCTGGTTCTCAGCCTCCCCGGGGAGGCCGATCCGGCTGCAGGCGGCGGGACGAGCCTCGCGAGCTCTTCCCACGCTTCTGCTGTGCTTCAAGATCAAGAGAATCACAGAATGATACGGGGTTGGAAGGGACCTCTAGAGATCATCTAGTTCAACCCCCCCTGCCAAAGCAGGTCCACCTGGAGCAGGTCCCACAGGAACTTGTCCAGGTGGGTTTTGAATGTCTCTGGAGATGGAGACTCCACCACCCCTCTGGGCAGCGTGACCATGGAGTTATTTGTCTGGGTTGGAAGGGACCTTTCAGATCGTCCAGTCCAACCATCAACCTCCCACTGACGAAAACCATCACTAAACCATGGAATCACAGAATGGTTCGAGTTGGAAGGGACCTTAAAGATCATCTCGTTCCAGCCCCCCTGCCCTGGGCAGGGACACCTCCCACCAGACCCAGGTTGCTCCAAGCCCCATCCAACCTGGCCTTGAACCCCCCACCAGGGATGGGGCAGCCACAGCTCCTCTGGGCAACCTGGGCCAGGGTCTCACCACCCTCAGAGGGAAGAATTTCTTCCCCAAATCTCATCTCAATCTCCCCTCTTTGATGCCCCGTCCCTGGGAATCTTCAAGGTTGAGTTGGACGGGGCTTTGAGCGACCTGGGCTGGGTGGAGATGGCCCTGCTCATGGAATCATGAAAGGGTTTGGGTGGGAAGGACCTTAAAGCAGAACTTGGGGGTCAGTTCCGCCCCCTGCCCTGGGAAGGGACACCTCCCACCAGACCCAGTTTACTCCAAGCCCCGTCCAGCCTGGTCTTGAACCCCTCCAGGGATGGGCCGTATCTCTAACCCTATCTCTAAGAGTCGTACAGCTGAACACAGAAGAAGGCAACCTCGTTCATCCGCTCGTTTGCCATTTCGGCTTCAGTACCTTTTAACCTGTGGTCCAGATACTCCAGAATGACCCTGATGACTTGGACGATGGCGAGGATCAGGGAGCCGAAGGCGAGCGAGCCGGTGTGGTACCTGGGAAAGGTAAGATGGCTCCGGTTAGAAAGGGGGGGACAACCTCAAGAAGCTCCCGAGTCCTCCTTGAGAGGGACCTACCGGAGTGCGCGGCCGAAGGCGGAGAAGAGGGGGAAGGCGGGCATGTCGTCGGGCTTCTTGAAGGCCCAGTAGTAGGAGGCGAAGGCCCCTGCCAGCGTCACCTGGCCCAGGGCGATCACGAAGTTGACGAGCCAGAAGAACATGAAGACGTTGAAGAACTGGAGGACGATGAGGTACTTGTGGTAGGCCGTCTCGCCCCCGTAGAAAGCGAAGAGGCACTGGGCGTCGGGGCACTGCTTGGTGACGTTGCTGGTGTTGAAGGTCTGGAGAGGACAGCAGAGGCTCAACCCAAAGCAACCACAACTTCCAAAGGACATCATTCCTGCTTAATTTTTTTCGCCCGGCAGCGCTTGCTCAGAGGGAAAAGCCACCTTTGCGCGTGCAACGGCTCGGAGGAAAATAACGAGGTGACGTAAACGAGCTCAGAAGGGTGGAATTTCACTTGGGAGAGCCCAATCTTATCTCTGAGAGGTTGAACGCGTGGCGTTGGGGCTGGTTTCCCTACGTCCTCACCTCCGGTCTGCAGGGCTGCCCGGAAAACTGGCAGGCGGTCTCGTTAAACACCTTATAGACGGCCTCGTTGGAGGTGGAGAGGAAACTGCAGAGCAGCCGTTAAGGAGATTTTTCCAAACCCCAGCCCCGAATCCTTGGCCTCTCTCACTCCTTTCTGCCCACAGCAGCCTCCCACGACGCCTTTTCAAAGTTGGGTTTTGTTTTAAGTTAAATTTAAGAGGCTGAAACTGGTGGTTTTTCAAACGGATGTGTCACTAATCCCGTAAGGTGTTCAGCGCCCTGGAAGAACTTGGAAGAGCTTCCTCCCCCCCCGGGGAGCAGAGTGGCAGGAGAGAGGAAGAGGAAGAAGAGGAGGAAGAGGAAGGGGAGGAAGAGGAAGGGGAGGAAGAGGAAGGGGAAAGGATACACGGCGGTGCTGGCCCAGTAGGCGATGCAGAGACACAGCAGGAAGAAGGTGCACAAGGGGAACAGCAGCGACATCATGACGTGACCGATGGCCCTGCCGAGAAGATAGAACCCGGTTAAAACCCTCAGGGCAACGGGGGGACCTTGGCTCTCCCCGAGTTCGTCCCGCCGTGACCGGTGACAATGGCCACCTCTGCCTGGGGACAGGGTTGGGGGGGGACGGCCCCAGACCTGCTGGCCTCCCTGATGAGCGCGATGGCGATGAGGATCCTCTTGCGGAGGAAGATGAGCAACAGTATGATCACCGCCTCCACGATGCACAGGATGATCACTGGGAAGGAGAAGGGGAGCCCCGGGTAGCCCGAGGGCACCGGTGGCCCCCTGATGGCCACCTTTGGGTGGCCTTGGCCTCCCCAAGCAGGTCCGTAATGACACCGAACGCTCCTCAAGGGGCATCCAGCCCCGTGGCAGAGGTGGCATCAAGCAAAGCTGCCCTCCTCAGCTCAACCCTTTGCAAAGGGCCACCAAGGGACCGAGAAGACCCCAAAACTCCTTGTGTGGTCCCTTCCCAAGCCCTGTCCCCTCAAAGGGGGGGACATCCCACATCCCGAGGAGGAGGGAGACTCACTGAATGCCAGCCACGTCTGCCGCAGGTGGAGGTAGACACGTAGGTCGGTCTGAAATCCCAGGTCCACCAGGGAGACGTCAGAACCCGCTTCCCCTTTTAGCTTTGCATATTCCATGTAACAGTGGAAGATTCCTGTGGTGGGAAGCAGAAGAAGTGTCGCATTTGGGCGGAAGAGCAGAGACCGAGATGTGGGCAACCCCTGCTGAACCCCACCCGTGTGGATGTTGGGGTAGAAGACACTGGAGGGACACTGCGAATGAACTTTCTTGGTGCAAATCCCACTTAAGATCATGGAATCACAGGATGGTTTGGGTGGGAAGGGACCTTTGAGACCATCCAGTTCCATCCCCAGGCACCTCCCACCAGACCAGGTCGCTCCAAGCCCCGTCCAACCTTGGCCTTGAACCCCTCCAGGGATGGGGCAGCCACAGCTTCTCTGGGCAACCTGGGCCAGGCTCTCACCACCCTCACAGGGAACAATTTCTCCCTAAATCTCCCCTTTTTACCTTAAAACCCTTCCCCCTCGTCCCACGGCTCCCCTCCCTCATCCCTGCTCCCTCCCCAGCTTTCCTGGAGCCCCTTGAGGGACTGGAAGGGGCTCCAAGGTCTCCCCGGAGCCTTCTCTTCTCCAGGCTGAACCCCCCCAACTCTCTCAGCCTGTCCTCACAGCAGAGGGGCTCCAGCCCTCCCAGCATCTCCGGGGCCTCCTCCGGCCCCGCTCCGACACCTCCGTGTCCTTCTGATGGCCCCAGAGACAGGGGACATCTACCCAGAGCGGGGCAGAGGGGCAGAAGCCCCCCCTTCTCGCCCTGGGGATGCAGCCCAGGTTGCCGGGGGCTTTCTGGTTTCATGTGGAGCTTCTCACTCCCCAACACCCTCAAGTCCTTCTCCTCAGGGCTGCTCCCCAGCCTTTCTCCCCCTCCCCACCCCAGCCTGGATTTGGACTGGGATAGGGAAAAGAAGACGGGGAAAGAAGCCCATGGAGAAGGTCCCGACCCCTCACTCACCGTAGCCCAGCACCAGGATCACCATCACGATCATCACCCAGACCATGACGCCAGCCAGGAAGCGGAGCAGGACGATGAAGATCAAGCTGGCCACCATGGCGATGACCAGCCCTCTGCGGGAGGAAGGCAGCCACGCGTCAAAAAACCCCCGGGCGATGCCACCCCCTCCCCATGGCACAGCTCGTCCCCCTCCCCTTCCTCCAGCTCCAACGACGGGGCGGCCTTAAAAACGGGAATTACTGATGGTGGAGGAGATCGGAGTGAGATTGCTCCAAAACACCCGCCGTTTGGTTTTGAGTGGAAACGATACAAAGGCCAGGGAGGAAAAGAAAGGAAAAAAAAAAAGACTTAAATGGTGGGTTTTTGTGAGTTTTGCCCCGTGGGAAGGGACGGCCGGGCCCATGCTCACATTATTATCCAGTACCAGGAGACCGTGTAATCTTCGAAGATCTTCATGGCCAGCTGCCGGGCTTCCAGCACCACGTTGGCTTTTCTGGAATAGAAAAATAAAGCACAAATGAAGCAGAAACCGGGGAGGAACTGGGAAGAAGCAGCGGAGAAGCATCAGTCCCCGCAGCCTGGACTCAAACCTCCCCTCCTCCTCCTCCCCCTCCCCCCCCCTCCCAAACGGTCACCCCCCAGGAGGCATCGAAGGAGGTGGGCGCCCAAAGCAAACACGGACTCGCCAGCGAGGAGCGGAACCACTGGCCCTTCCTCGGCCATCAGTGAGAGACCGGGATGGAGGAGAAGCCCCTCTGGTGCCAAAATCAATCACAGAAGGCTGTGGAGTTGGAAGGGACCTCTGGAGATCATCTCCTCCAACCCCCGGGCAGAGCAGGGGCACCCAGAGCAGGTCCCACAGGGTCCCATCCAGGGGGGGTTGGGATGTCTCCAGAGATGGAGACTCCACCACCTCTCTGGGCAGCCTCTGCCAGGGCTCTGACACCCTCACAGGAAAGAAGTTCCTCCTCGTGTTGAGATGGAACTTCCCATGTCCCAGTTTGTGCCCGTTCCCTCTTGTCCTGTCACTGGGCACCACTGGAAAAAGACTGGCCCCATCCTCCTGACACCCACCATCGATGAGATCCCCCCTCAGTCTTCTCCAGACTCAAAAGCCCCAGGTCCCTCAGCCTTTCCTCAGCAGAGAGATGCTCCAGGCCCCTCATCGTCTTTGTAGCCCTTTGCTGGACCCTCTCCAGCAGTTCCCTGTCCTTCTGGAACTGGGGAGCCCAGAACTGGTCCCAGTGCTCCAGATGGGGCCTCACCAGGGCAGGGCAGAGCGGGAGGATGACCTCCCTCAAGGTTCTCCACGCTCTTCTCGACACCCCCCAGGATGCCATTGGCCTTCTTGGCCACCAGGGCCCATTTGCTGGCCTGTGGGCATCCTGTTGTCCCCCAGGACCCCCAGATCCTTCTCCTCAGAGCTGCTCTCCAGCAGGTCACCCCCAACCTGCTTCCCCTTCTTCCCCCAGAAGATGAGGTTTCGGGGCAGAATTTCTTGCAAACACAAGACACCCCCCACCCCCCCGGGGCTTTCAAGGCTTTTTCATGCTATAAATGGGGAAACGAAGGCGGGGGCAGATAAAAACCACCCTCTCCTCGCCCTAATGAGGAAGAAGCTCGTTAAGAGGCTCTCCCTCCCCCCTCCCCCCCCCCCGGGTTGGTGTCACCATTGGCAAAGACGAAGACCAAGCCACCGCGACACCTGCCCCGGCTTGGAGACCCCGGGGGACTCACTTGGCCCCTTCCAGCAGCTCGGTGACGTTCCTCTGGTGCCCGTGGCCATCATCGTAGGTGGTCTGGTTGCCCACCATGATGACGCCCTTCTTGGACTGGATGGCCGGGAAGCAGCGCCGCGCCACTGGGCGAGAAGAGAGGGGGGGACACGACACGGAAAACTCAGCCCAAACCCCCTCCTTGGGGGTCACCAACCTACGCTGGATCCCCCCGAAACCCCAAAGAGGAGCCTCCCACCCCCCCCCAAGAAAAACCATCCCAACGGAAACCAGCGGCCTCGTTAATCAGCCTCGTTAATCAGCCTCGTTAATCAGCTCATCGTTAGCCCTGCGGACGTACGTGGGGTGCTGGGGATGAGCATGGCCGGGCACTCCTTGTCCTTCAACACCTCGATGGGAGGCTGGAAGCAGAGTTTGGGTCATGGGGGGGAGACGACACAGAGATGGATTTTAACCCTCCGGTGTAGGGGGGAGGGGAAGGAACACCAGCATCACCGGGAATACTGATGGAGTATTCCCACCTCCCACCCACCTTCTGCAGGTTTTTGAACTCGGGGAGGCAGAATTGCCGGTAATATTCCAGCTCGGCGGTGGAGCGGGAGCCGTAGGCGCCCAAGTAGGTCAGGTACCGATCCGGACATTGGCTCACGCAGATCTTTTTTTTTTTTTTTGGGGGGGGGGAGGAAAAAGGAAAAGTGAAGATCCCAGGACACACACCCCCCCCATCCTGAGGAGCAGCAGAGCATCGTGGCGGGGGGCCGGTACCTGCGTGGTGGGACATTGAAACTCCAGCAGCACCAGGGGGCTGGCGCACTTCACGATGTCGAAGTAGAAAAGGAAAGGTTTCTTCCTGCAAATTGGGGGGAAAAAAAAAAAAAAACAAATCCCAAAAAACCCCAAGTTTGGGCAACCGCCTGCCCGGGGAGAGACAACGGGAAGTACCCGCATCCCTGCGCCACGGGGAAGGGGGACAGCGGCAAGGGGATCCCCAAAACCCCCCGGATTCCCCCCAAAACCAGGAGCTACAAGCACCTCCCTGCGTCCAGGAGAAGGGGGATCCCCAAAACCCCCCGGATTCCCCCCAAAACCAGGAGCTACAAGCGCATCCCTGCGTCCAGGAGAAGGGGGATCCCCAAAACCCCCCAGATTCCCCCCAAAACAAGGAGCTACAAGCACCTCCCTGCACCCAGGAGAAGGGGGATCCCCAAAACCCCCCGGATTCCCCCCAAAACCAGGAGCTACAAGCGCATCCCTGCGTCCAGGAGAAGGGGGATCCCCAAAACCCCCCAGATTCCCCCCAAAACAAGGAGCTACAAGCACCTCCCTGCACCCAGGAGAAGGGGGATCCCCAAAACCCCCCGGATTCCCCCCAAAACCAGGAGCTACAAGCGCATCCCTGCATCCAGGAGAAGGGGGATCCCCAAAACCCCCCAGATTCCCCCCAAAACCAGGAGCTACAAGTGCATCCCTGCGTCCAGGAGAAGGGGGACCACGCAGTGTGGGGGATCCCCAAAACCCCCCAGATTCCCCCCAAAACAAGGAGCTACAAGTGCATCCCTGCATCCAGGAGAAGGGGGATCCCCAAAACCCCCCGGATTCCCCCCAAAACCAGGAGCTACAAGTGCATCCCTGCATCCAGAAGGGGGATCCCCAAAATCCCCCGGATTCCCCCCAAAACCGGGAGCTACAAGTGCATCCCTGCGTCCAGGAGAAGGGGGACCACGCAGCGTGGGGGATCCCCAAAACCCCCCCGATTCCCCCCAAAACCTACTCGTTGGGGGTCCCCTGCTGCCCGCAGAACTGCCCTCGACTGTCCGTGGGGTAGATCACCTTCCGGGGGTCTCCGTGGGTCCAGGCTGCGTAGAGTGGGGTCCGGGGGGGGTGGGCAGAACAACACCGGTTGTAGTTACACCCCCCCCCTCCCATTTATTCCCCCCCCCCCCTCCCATCACCATGGGGACCCTCCTGTCCCCAATGGGGGTGATGGGGACAGGACACCCCCTGCGTTTTGAAGTTGGGGGGCAGCCGGGCAAGCTGTGTCTTTTGCACGAAAACTTGCTGACGCGGCAAAAAACCAGCATGGGCCCCCCCTCCCCCGCCCCCCCCCACCCCCACCATCCTCCCTGGGGGGGGTGGGGGGGGTACGTACCCACGACCCCCACCACCACGTAGCCCAGGATGGCGATGACCAGGAGGACGCAGCAGATGATGTCGGTGCAGCCCCTGAGAGCGGGAAGAGACGTTTTTTGGGGGGGAGGGACGGGACATGGGGGGGCCCATGGCCCCCCCCCCCCCTCCCCCCCAACCCCCCCGGGAGGCTTCTCTTACCTGTCGTAGATGGGACCTTTGAAAGTGGGGTCATATTTTTGGGGCGTCCCTGGGGAGAGGTTAAAAAAATAAAGAAGGGGATGGAAAAAAAGTTGGGGGGCGGCTGGGGTTGGGAGGAAGGGGCTCCTCATCCTCTTCCCCCCCCCCCCCCCGGCCCTGCACCCCCCCTCACCCCCCCCCCAGCAAAGAGAAGCCCCCCCCTAGTCCCGCCGGGAAACAATTCTCCCCCTTTGAAAAACCCTATTCCAGGGTGTTTTCACCCAAACCTGAGCACCCCTAAATCCCTCGGAAGCAGGAGGGGGGGGGAGGGAGGGGGCAGAGCGATGCTGGGATTTGGGGGGGTCCCCAAGGGGTTTCGGGGGCCCGGTGTGGTCGGAGCAGCGTGGGGACCCCCCCTGGATCCCCCCCACCCCTGGCACTGCACCGCACCCCCCCCCCCCCCCCCCGGCTCCCCTATTTTTAGGGTGGGAGTGGGGCCAGCGACGGGAACGCGGCCACGGCGGAATTGGGGGGGCTTTTGGGGGGCTCCAAGAAACCCCACGGCAGGGACAGGGCTCTTTTGGGGGGGGGCTTTCGGGGGGGGCTCCGAGCAGCCCCACGGCAGGGACATGGCTCTTTTGGGGTGCATTTTGGCGGGGGGGGGCGAGCAGCCCCATAGCAGGAACAGGGCTCTTTTGGGGGTGCCTTTTGGGGGGGCTCATAGCAGCCCTATGGCAGGGACACGGCTCTTTTGGGGGTGCATTTTGGGGGTGCATTTGGGGGGGGGCTCAAGGCAGCCCCATGGCAGGGACAGGGCTCTTTTGGGGGGACTTTTGGGGGGCTTTTGGGGGGCTCAAAGAAACCCCACAGCAGGGACAGGGCTGTTTTGGGGGGGGCTTTAGGGGGGGGCTCCAAGCAGCCCCACAGCAGAGACGTGTCTATTTTGGGGGGGCTTTTGGGGGGCTCCAAGAAACCCCACCGCAGGGACAGGGCTCTTTTGGGGGGGCTCTGAGCAGCCCCACGGAAGGGACAGGGCTCTTTTGGGGGGGCTTTTTGGGGGGGGGCTGAGCAGCCTCATGGCAGGGACAGGGCTCTTTTGGGGGTGCACTTTTTGGGGTGCTATTTTTGGGGGTGCCTTTTGGGGCGTGTGGGGGGGGGGGAGCTCAGAGCAGCCCTGCGCTGGGGACACATTTATTTCAGGCTATTTTTGGGGGGGGGTTGTGGGGGGGTGGGTGCTCCAGGAGCTTCCTCCCCACGGGGTGCCCCGCTGCCAGCCCTGGATGACCCCCAAAGTCCACGGAGCACCCACACCCCCCCAGTACGCCCCCCCCACAACACACACCCCCCCCCCAGTACCCCCCTCCCAGCCCAGCCCTTTCCCACACCCTGCACCCCAAAACACCATCACTGGGGGGGGCACTGCTGCGGGG